>NW_025847479.1:29326-48501 GCF_002878395.1 Capsicum annuum | reverse complement strand
CTGCTTCAACATTAATCAACACAATGACAATTAAAAAGACAAATATTTAATTTCGTTAAACTTATCAACATATATATATATATATATATATATATATATATATATATATATATATATTTAAAGCACATGACTAATATAAACGAAATCGTAGGCATAAAGAAAGCAAATAAATTAAACTATAAAATAAATATTAAAAACAAAAAAGTGAAGAAGTTATTTGTTAATAGCAAAGAAAGAGAGAAAGAATGAAATACATCCCATTAATATTTTCGGTTGACTTATTGATTTGGAAAAAGAAATTATATTTCAAAATTTTAAATAAGAGATTGGGTGAAGTTACAATATCCGAAAGGATAAGATTAATAAAGTTGAAAGAGTTCTAAATGAACTCTATTATTTTTATTACTATTATTATATTATTATTACAAAATCTATATTTTTGTCTTTCGCATAATCTTGTTGGACTAAGAAGTTTAGTTAATTTTTTCTTTTTTGAATTACTTTTTTTTTGTTAAGAAAAAAATAAAAACATGCAAAAATTATATAGATAATTATTATTGTTTCTAATAAATGTGTTATTTTTCAATAATAAATTCAAATAATTTATTTTATAATTTAAATATTTTTTTATGAAATTATCTCATTATTTTTACTAATTTAGAATGCATATAAATATTTATTTTTTACATTCAAATTTAAAAAGAATCTTTGTTATTTAATTCAAAAATATACTAAAACTTTTGCATAAGATAATGAGTTAATAATAATATTTATTATCATTATTGTTGTTGTTTTTATCGTTATTATTATTATTATTATTATTATTATTATTATTATTAATGTTGTTATTTTTATTATTAATACCACTGCTACTACTATTGTTTAGTAAGATTGCATGTTTTGGAATGAATTGATACTTCCAGTACTACGTATTTTAGTGCTACATTGTAGTTTTTGAGTTACAGGGGAGATAATGATAAGGAGCTGGGATAACGCTATTTTAAATTCAAATTTAAATTAAATAATGATAAGCACTAAGAGTTGAGATAAAACTAAAAATCTAAAATTATAGAGATAGTTATAATCAGTATAAATTCAAAATTGTCATCTGGCTAGAATATCCTTTTAGTTGCTGAAAGTCCTGTCACTTAGGTTATATCCACTATTTTTGGAAAAATTAACTAAATAAACTTATTAGATTGTTTATTACAAGTTATAGTAATTCTCTTTTGTTTTCAAGTTATAGCAACTTTCATTTTAAAAAATATTTAAAAATATATTTTTCACTTTTTAAAAAAAGCATATCAAAATAATTACATAAAAGGAAAATAAAAATTTATTATAACTCATCTACAATATTCCTTCCTAAAATGTAGTTAACCTTAATAATTGATATCAATCTCACCCCCCAAATCCCGCTAACCATTTTTATTTCTCCTATTTTAATGTGTCCATTAATAGTTTCCATATTCATACACTAACATTTTTTTCTACATGATTTTATTGTTCGAGTAAACCAATTTCATTTTTTTTGTTTTATGCAACTTTTGAGAATTTCTTTTTGAAAGGAAAGAAAACATAAGTTATTGTTATGTTATTAGAATATGAATTTTGATAATTTGCATTCAATCATGACACGTCGTGGAGGGAGATGAGATTCGTCAGGTATGTTGCATTATTTAGCAAAATGATATTTTGCAATCAAATGTATTTAAAGGATTAAATAACTTTTTTAGGTGTTTCTTAAATTCTTTATTGTTAAAATGTTGAATTAAAGTATTGTTTCAACTTCATTAAAATATAAACGGTTTCTTCTTCCAAAAATAATATTCAATTTGTGATTTCTACGACTTCATCATAATTATAGTTTCTTCAAAGTTTCCCCTTCTTCTTTTATAAAATATTCTGATATAAGTGTAAATTTGTACTACTGCAACTGCAAGCGGTTGTGTTATTGCAAAATCATAATTCAACAAACGATTTGTCCTCTTTAATCAAAATTTTGCTTTCTTCTAATTTTTCCTTTCTTATTTTTAAAATTTTTTTGATATAACTTTGTCTTTAATCGATCTAATGGATGGTGATATGTTACATTCTCTGCTTGTAACACATAAAGGAAGATGGGATGTTAACGATATTTTATTTGTGTACAACAACAACAATAAACCCAGTATATTCCCACCTAGTGGGGTCTGGGGAGGGTAAAATGTACGCATTCCATACCACTACCCCCGAAGAGGTAGAGAGGCTATTTCCGATAGACCCCAGGCTCAAGACACAAGACCGTAGACCAAAAAAACATAACAGAGAGAATTAAGTTCATACAAACCAAGTGCACATGGTAAAATAACAGAGAGATAACATCCACAAAAAATAAAGTACATTAACAAACCAAGGGCCCCCCTTCCACGATCCTAGACCTACTACCCAAGAAACGCCAAACCCTCCTATCTACAAACCACGATTCGACCGCCCAACTTAGCCCTCTACCTTAATACTCTTTCTCCACACCTTACTATCGAGGGTCATGTCCTCAGGAAGCTGCAACTGATCTATATCACGTCTAATCACTCTTCTCCAATATATCCTCGGTTTACCCCTACCCCTCTTGAAACCCTCTAAGGCCAACCTCTTGCATCTACGAACTGGGGCATCCGTACCCCTTCTCATCACGTGACCAAACCATCTCAACTTCACTTCTCGCATCTTATCCTCCACCGATGCCATTCCTACCTTTTCCCAAATAGTGTTATTCCTGACCCTATCAGCCCTCGTAGCTCCACCCATCCAATGTAACATTCTCATTTCCGCCACCTTCAACTTTTGAACGTGGGAATTCTTGATAGGCCAACACTCCTCTCCTTACAACATAGCCGGCCGGACCGCAACTCTATAGAATTTACCTTTAAGCTTGAGAGGCACCTTCTTATCACATAAAATTCCTGAGGCGAGCCTCCATTTCAACCAACCTGCCCCAATACGGTGAAAGACATCCTCATTAATCTCTTCATTCCTCAGTTTATAGACTTAAAATACTTAAAACTATCCCTCTTACAAACTACTTGCAACTCCAACTTCACTGCCACCTCACCCTCATGCCTCGAGTCACTAAACTTGCACTCCAAGTACGGTGTCTTGGTCCTACTCAACCTGAATCCTTTAGATTCCAGGGTCTGTCTCCAAACCTCCAACTTATCATTAACACCTCAGGGCGACTCATCAATCAAAACTACATCATCCGCAAAATGCATACACCAAGTACCTTCCCTTGGATATTTTGTGTCAACATATCTATCACCACAGCGAATAAAAATGGACTAAGATTTGATCCCTGGTGTAACCCTGTCAAAACTGGGAAATACTCTGAATCCCCTCCCACAGTCCTACCCAAGTTTTCGTCCCCTCATACATGCCCTTTATCTAATAGATATACGCCATTGGTATCCCACTTGCTTACAAGCATCTCCAAAAAACCTCCCTGGGAACCATGTCATACGCCTTTTCCAAGTCGATAAACACCATGTGCAGATCTCTCTTCCTTTCTCTATACTGCTTCACCAGCCTCCGTACTAAGTAAATTGCCTCAGTCATTGAGCGACCAGGCATAAATCCAAATTGATTCTCAAAAATAGGCACTATCTTCCTCAACCTCCGTTCCACCACCCTCTCCCAAATATTCATCGTGTGACTCAACAACTTAATACCATTGTAGTTGTTACAACTTTAAATGTCACCTTTGCTCTTATATAAAGGGATCATCATACTTTATCTCCACTCCTCGGGCATCTTAGCTGACTTGAAAATGTTGTTAAACGAATGGGTTAGCCACCTCAACCTAGCACCTCTAGCAAACTTCTAAAAATCCACCGAAATCTCATCAGGCCTCGTCACCCTGCCCCTTCGCATCTTGTGAATAGCCTCACTGACTTTTTCCACCTTAAAACATCGACAATGGCCAAAATCAAGAAACTCCTCGATGTGCTCCAATTTACCTAATACAATACCTCTGTCCCTCTCATAGTTCAAGAGCTTATAGAAATACACCTGCTATCTTTCCTTAGTTAGAGCGTCCTCCACCAAAACTCGTCCATCCTCCCCCTTAATGCACTTCACTTGGTCCAGATCCTGACCCTTACGCTTCCTAGATTTGGCAAGCCTATACAACCTTTTTTCCCCGCCTCTCTCCTCTAAACCTAAATAGAGTCTCTCAAAGGTTACTGTCTTAGTAGCCGTAACTGCTAGCTTAGATTCTTTCTTAGCTAACTTGTACTCCTCCCTGCTCATCCGTTTCTCTTTTTCATCCTTACTCTTAACCAACTTAACGTAAGCCACCTTCTTTGACTCCACCTTCTTCTTAGCTTCATCATTCCACCACCAATCCCCCTTATGCCTACCAGACCAGCCCCTCGAGACACCCAAAACCTCTCTAGCAGAATCCCTGATACAACCTGCAACCCTAACCATATACTATCCATATCTCCTCGACACTCCCAAGCCCCTATCCCCTCTAACTTTGCCCCTATCTCCAAAGCACTGACTGAAGTCAGGTCACCCCACCTAACTCTAGGTCGACCCTCCCCACCCCCCTCTTCATTCCTAACTTTACAACAAAATCCATCACCAGAAGTCTATGTTGGGTCACAAAATTCTCATTCGAGATGACCTTACAATCCTTTCACAAAGCTCTATTCCCCTTTCTAAGTAGCAAAAAGTCAATTTGGGTCTTGGCTACCCTACTACGGAAAGTAATCAGATACTCTTCCTTTTTCAAAAAGCTGGAATTAACTACCACTAAGCCAAATGCCCTCAAAAAGTCCAAAAGGGCAGCTCCCTCATCATTCCTATCCCTAAAACCAAAGCCACCATACACATCATCGTACCCCATCGGTAACGAACCTATATGCCCATTGAAGTCCCCTCCTATGAAAATCTTCTCCGAATTAGGCATGCCTCGAATCACCTCATCTAAAACCTCCTAAAATCTCCTTTTCTCCTCTTCATCTAGGCCCACTTGAGGCGCGTAAGCACTACAGACGTTCAACGTAAACCCCCCAATAACCAACTTAATAGTCATAACCCTATCACTAACCCTATTAACCTCCACTACCTGCCCCCTAAGGTCTTCATCCACTAAGATACCTACTCCATTCTTATGCCTCTCACTACCTGAGTACCACAACTTATACCCATCCACATCCCTAGCCTTAGAACTTACCCACTTGGTCTCCTGAACACACGCAATATTAATCCTTCTTTTCCTAAGGATCTTTACTAGCTCTATCGACTTATCCTGAAGGGTATCTATGTTCAATGACCCTACCCTCAACTTATCCTCTCTCGAATATCCTCTCCTAAAACCCCACCCTTTACATCTCATATTTAACCCAACACCAGACCCCAACCCCACCTTCAGCCCCTCAGGACATGACCCTAATCCTCTATCTACCACCCCATCCATAACTCAACAGATGCAATAAAAGTTTCAAAAATAATAAAACAAATAAAAACACCCGCAAAGCACACAATATAGCCAAATTTTAAGAATAAAATAATACTATAAACCCAATTAGCAGACAGAATATCCCACACCAATTATAGGCATCGAAAATACCAAAAATCACACGATAAAATAAATTTCAAGGGTTAGAAGTCACCGAGGTGTGTATCTCAATTACAAAACTCTTGCTTGTTGTGCTGGAACCTGGTAAATTGGGATGTTTGTCGGAACCACTTTGCCGGAAGGTCTCCGACTCCATTCTGGCCAGTGGTCGCACTATCTGATAGTGACCCTCACCTGCTTTTCTGAATCCTCCTTCTTCATCACCAACGTCCGTCAAACCAGATCATTAGAGCGGATTGCAGACAAGTAGCAAGCACCCTACTTCCTTCTCAAAACCACTGGCAGTGGGAAAGAGAGAGTGGGGAGAGAAGGAGACCAAGAAAGAGAGAAGAGAGCGACATGTACTTACCTGTTGCCGGTGCTAATTCACCGCCGGCGTCTGCTTACCAGATGTTTGAAAGTAATGTTAGTTTAGTCAGAAAAGAGGAGCCGTCCGATCTGGGAATAATAACATACAAAAATAAAACAAAATTGCAATATTTTATTTGTGTAAGTTAATTAATCTTTTAATTTTTTTGAAACTGTTCAAAAATCAATATTTCATATATCAAATGCATACGAAATCATCATTCGACCATGTTTCATACATTAATCATTTTTCATAATGTTATTCTGATTGTTTTGGGTAGAAGAATTTTGATATAATATTTATTTTGATGTATTATTTTATGTATATTTTTTGTATGTTGAAATTATGAAATATAGTATGTTGAAATTATGAATTTTCATATTTTCAAATTATGAAATTTCAAATAATTTCTACTAACAAACTATGTAATATGTTTACTGGGAGACCTAAAGATTTTGTTGTAGATAGGATTAAATAAGATGCAGATTCAAAGTATAGAGAATTGGTTAATGCAATATCAAAATAGTTGAAGATTGACGTTACCTAAATCCAAATCGAGATTACGTTTTTTTATAAGTGACACATGCCTACCAATGCTCATATACAATGATACGGGAGTAATGGTGCATTTAGATCAAAAAAGTAATATTATTGATTTTTTTATTAAACATCTATTGTATGTGACAAAAAATATATATCAATAGATATTAATGAAAATACTGAATAATCTATTATTTGTGTTGGTATATAAGATTTTATATACAAATGATGTATTCTTATAACTGTTTTAAGTGTATGAAACTAGTATAGTACACAACACAATATCCATGAATTACTTAATAAATTACGTTGAAATCAATTTATACTTATTTCATACTTAAGGAAAACTTTTTTTTATGAGTTCTCAATGTATTAAATTGCTATTAAAATTAGTATTGATGAAGTTTCGCATATATCACATTTGTATTGAATGAGTTTTATGAATGTGACAATCGATAAAAAAAATATGTTTATGTTACATAACCTTATTAGTGTATGTAACGACCTAAAAATTTGATCAAATATATAAAATTTGTGATTTTTTAGGATTTGACTATTTTGCCCCTCTTCGTAGTTGAATTATGATATTTCTGGGATGTGGGAGTGATTGGCATAATTTTCGATGCATTTTTGTATCATTTATGCAATATTGTGATTTTTTATGGCTTCGAGAGTCTTATTTTGGACTTATGTGGATATCTTTTGATTTGTACGATGGATGGCCAAACGGACTATGCCAGTAGCTCCAGAATATTGATTTTAGGCTCGATAGACCTTTGGTTCGGATCCCGACGCACACGAGCTCATTTCAACCTATTGGTCGGAAAGTTGAAAAATTAAAAATATGAGGTGGGACCCACATTTGATCGAAATGACCTCGAATGAAAAATCCATATTGATTTTAGAGTGTTAGCATATTTGGTATGATTTTACGGCTTTTAAATCTCATTTCGACCCTCGGTTTGGAAAATTGTGATTTCGAATTTCGGGGGTCAATTTTGTGAAAACGATATTTTTTGAAAAATATGGTATCGTCATCGTGTCCGTAATTTCAAATTTAGTATGGTTGCATAGTTCGTTTGCGTATATCGGACTCCGAACAAATTCCAGGCACCTCGTCAAAGTCCGATCGATCAACCAACAAAAAATGCTATTGCAGATTTTCTGCAATAAATAAAAGTCTTTTTTCACCCTTATGGCCTATTTTGCTCATTTTCATCTTGACTCTTGAGAACTAAACCTTAAAATAGTGTGGTAGCTTAAAAGTAAAGTTTGTGGGAGCTTGGAAAGCTAGATTAACACTCATTTCTTGATTTTATTACGGATTTAAGGTAAGAATTCATCCATTTCTTAGTAATTTCTTGACTAATTTCTCAAAATCCCAAAAATCTTAAAGCGTGATTTTAAACTCAAATTTCACCCCTTTTCCTTGAATAATATTTTTATGTTATAATTACTAGTTTTTCATTAATTTAACCTTCAAACAACCAAGATTCTTGATTTTAACCCGGATTTCAAAGATTTTACCCGGTAAAGCTCAAAAATGATTTTTTCATCCATTTGAACCCCGTTTTTTACTCGATTTAAATTGAGTTTTAAGTTGTAGGTTCCTAAAAATATGGGGAACATATTTTTGAAGTAAAGTTTCGATTTTGGCCTTGTTTTTCGGAAACCCATTTTGGGGGTCTGTTTTGATCCCTAACAAAAGTAGTCAATATGGGTGTCGTTGGTTTTGTTTTGACGCTTAGATTTAATTTGATATTTTTAGTAGAGTTCAGGATTGTTGGTTAAAATTAAGGTCGCAGGTTCAAGTGTAGCGGACCGATTTTGGCTTTGGAGGTAGGTTATGGTTTAACTTTTCCGACTGGGCTGGGTAGTAAATAATAGTACAAAATGCATATTCGGGGTGGAAACTAATCATGAAAAATAACTATCTATGTGTTGTGCCCATGTGGGGGCCTATATGTGATGTAATTATCGAAATTGAGATATTATGTGATATGTTTGACCGTGTGGGATCCTATGTGATATTGATAGCCTTAAATACATGTGAATAATTATATTGTGTCATTTAATGTGGTACCATGAGTTTATTGTGATTATATTCATACTTTATTGGCATATGAGACATGTGGAAATTCATGGATGAAACGAAAATAATAAGTGGATATTGGCTCATGTGGTTGTGGAATGTATCATTGTGGTTGGTTGTGGAAATATGCCATGTGATTGGTTGTGAAAATACTCATTGTGATTGGTTGTGAGCATTACATCTTCATATCATACTCATTCATAAAACATTGGTACCACCGTGCCAACATCTGAGAAACACTAGCAATACCTTTTTAAAAATTATTATAACACCTTATAAAATCCTTTTCGAGGGATATGTCAAAAAGGAGATATGAGATATGTGGATTGTATATGGGTTGATGAACCCTCCATGGGTCCTACGTAGGGAAGCTTTAGCTCCGTAGGTGTATACGCGGATTGTGCGACGGTCCCAGAGGTTGTGTGATGACCTCGTGCATCATCATCATCATCATCATCATATACATTGCACTTACTTTATTGTGTTTACGTTGTGTTGTATTGCCTTATTGAATTGTCATCTATGTATTTGTCTTACCTTTCTTTACTTGTTTTTGATAATCTTGTATCTATATATTCTCTCTTCTTCTTTTTATATGTTACATAATGTATACTTGTGTTCTATACCTTGGTGTGTTGTTGTAATAAATGTGAGATATATTAGAATTGTTAGTGCAAGTGGTGTGGGCTACCATTGTGGGATCTAATTGTAGGTGACGTGCCCTTAGTGTATATTTTGTATGCTTTGTTTACTACTTTGCTTGGTAGGCCTATGATACCTATTGAGTACAAGTGGACCGTACCCATACCTACTGTGCCCTTTCGGTGTAGGTCTTAGCTCGAGTGCGCCTCAGTTTGATTGAATCGAGCAATTATTGGAGCTCCCAAGGTAGCGGCTGGACATTCATGCATCCAAAGTTCACCTTTATCTTTCTATAGTTGTTATGCCTTTATTAGTATTCGAGGACAGTTATTATTCCTTTGTGGTTCTTTTTTTTGATGCATTTGACTCTTGGATTATATTAGTAGTTCTTACACTATTGACACCTGGCTTTGGGCATGATTGGTATTTTGAATAAGTTTTTCCATATTATTATGACTACTTATATGGTTTGGCTTCATTCTAGAAGCCTTTTCGTGGGATAATTTTGTCTTTTTCTCTTTTTGTATCAGTTTGGGTGATAGGCTTACTTGTCAAGGTATGCTGCGACAAGTGCCATCATGACCCTCATTTTTTGGTCATGATAAATTGGTATCAGAGCAGCCAGGTTTCATTGGTCTCAACAATATAAGAACGAGATCTCTAATAGAGTCTCGCAGATTAGTACGTAGACGTTCATATCTATCTTCGAGAGGCTATAGGATGTCTTTAGAAAACTTTCCTCATTTTATTCCTTATCGTGTGAATTCTTTCATATCTTGTGTTTTGAGTTGTGTTTTACTATTTTTGTGCGAATAGTGTGGCTTATACTACATATCAGTTGAGAGATACTGTGAGAAATTAGTGGATATCATTTGTTAGTTGTAGGCTTGTTGATGCTCCTGATTTGTCATGGAATCAGTTTGTTGATGCTTTTCTGGAGAGATTTATGCCTTTCAGTTTGAGAGATCGTATGCGGGACGAGTTTGATTATTTGGAGTAAGGCTCCATGACAGTTGTTGAGTATGAGGCATGCTTCCATGCCCTGTCTAGATATAATTTGATAGTATTTCCACCGAGTTTGAGTAGATATGAAGTTTGTAAAGTGTTTGGATGTCTCTCTTTAGTTGACTACGCCTCAGATGATTATGATTAGGGATTCTTTTTAGAGTATTGTGGATCATGCTAAGATGATAGAGTGTATTCATAGTGCATCTCAGGGAGGCGCCAAGAGAGTATGTCATTTTGGTCAGATCAGGAGTCAGACCTCTCAAGTTAGAGCTTTTAGAGGTTCTCGTGGATATCATGGTAGGCCAGTACAGGTGACTTTATAGAGTTTAGCTGGTGGATCTTCTAGTTCAGCAGTTCAGGGTGACCTTTCGGGCTCAGTTGTACTCTCTCTTGTTGAGACTAGTCACTATGGGTGTGATGAGGTTGGCCATGTGGCCTAGGACTGTTCTCACCGTGTGTTTAGAGTTATTCCTATTTCAGTTGTGAGTGGTAGGTGTTCTACAAAAAGTGTAAAAGGTAGAGATAGTAGAGCCGTGTTGGTTGTTGTGGGGCTACTTAGCCAGTTGATAGTCACGGATAGTGTTATGCTATATCAATCAAATTTAAGGCGGAGGCTTCAGATGTTGTGATCGTAGGTACCATCCCATTTGTTTTAGACCTGTATCTTATTATTTGATCCTAGATCGACATTCTTCTATGTGTCTATATATTTTCCTTCGGATTTTGATTCTGTTAGGGGGCCTCTTGCTATGCCTATTCATGTATCTACTCCAGTAGGTGATTCTTTAGTGGTGCATTGGGCATACCAATCTTGTGTTGTGACTTTTGTCGAGCGTGAAACTTTGGTAGACTTGCTTGTGTTAGACATGGTCGATTTTGATGCTATTTTAGGTATAGATTGTTGGCTCCTTCTCATGCCGTCCTAAATCGTTATGCCAAGACTATGACTTTAGCTTCGTCGGGTGTGCCAAGGATAGCTTGGAAGAGTACACTTCATTCAGGTCCTAAGAGGGTCATATCTTATGTCCAGGCTCATAAATTGATTGAGAGGGGATGTTTATCTTACTTGGCTATATTCGTGACACCAGTGTTGTTTCACTTCCTTCCTTGGATTCTGTCCGTGTTGTCTGTGAGTTTATGGATGTGTTCCCTATGGACTTGCCTAGTATGACTTCGGATTGAGATATTGATTTTTATTATTGATGTTGAGTCGGGAACCAAGCCCAATTTTATTCCTCCTTATAGGATAGCCCCAACAGAGTTGAAGGAACTGAAGGATCAGTTGCAGGAGTTATTGGATAAGGGATTTATTCAACCTAGTGTTTTACCTTGGGGTGCGCCTATCTTGTTTGTGAAGAAAAGGGATGGGTCTTTGCGGATGTATATTGATTATCGGTAGTTGAATAAGGTGATGGTTAAGAATAAGTATCCCCTTTCTCGCATTGATGATTTGTTTGATTAGCTTCAGGGTGATGCGGTATTTTTGAAGATTGATTTGATGTTTGGTTATCGCTAGTTGAGGATAAGAGCTTTGGATATTCTGAAAACTGCTTTTCGGACTCGATATGGTCATTATGAGTTCTTGGTCATGTCTTTTAGGTCGACCAATTCCCCTGCCTCGTTCATGGAGTTGATGAATCAGATGTTTCAACCATGTCTTAACTCTTTTGTTATGGTATTTATAGATGATGTCTTGGTTTATTCCAAGAGTGAGGTTGAGCCTAAGGAGCATTTGTGGATTGTGCTTTAGAGAGTGAGGGATGAGAAGTTGTATGCTAAGTTCTCTAAGTGCGAGTTTTGGCTGAAGTCTGTTTCTTTCTTGGTTCATGTGATGACTAAGGAAGGTATAATAGTTGATCCAACTAAAGTTGCAGTGATTCTTGATTGGGTTAGACCTACTTTGCCCACCTAAATTCAGAGTTTTATTGGCTTGGCCAGGTATTATTAGTGTTTTGTTGAAGTTTTCTCTTCCATTACAGCTCCGTCGACCAAGTTTACTCAAAAGAAGAATTCCTTCCAGTGGTATGATGTTGTGAAGTGAGCTTTCAAAAGCTTAAGAATTTGTTGACTTCAGCTCCTATATTGTCTTTGCCCAAGGAGGGAGTGGGATTTATTATCTTTTGTGATGCTTCAGGTGTTGGGTTAATGCAGGAGGGCAAGGTAATTGTGTATGCGTCTCATCAAGATTGGAGCCTCATGACAGGAATTATCCTACCCATGATTTAGAGTTGTGCGCTGTTGTGTTTGCCTTGAAGTTGTAGAGGCACTACTTGTATGGAGTCCATTGTGAGATCTTTTCAGATCATTATCTCCTTCAGTACTTCTTTACCAGTGAGATCTTCATATGAGACAGCGCCGTTGGCTTGAGTTGCTTAAGGATTATAACTTGACTATTTTCTACCATTCGGGCAAAGCTAATGTGGTTACAGATGACTTGAGCCAAAAGTTGACTAGCATGGGTAGTTTGGTGCATCTTTTGACCCAAGGGAGTCCTTTGGCCTTAGAGGTTTAGTTTTTAGCTAGCCAGATGGTTAGACTAAATATTTCGACACTTGGATGTGTTTTTTTCATTTGTGGAGGTTAGATCTTCTTTGATGGAGCAAATCCGAGCTTATCAGTTTGATGATATTGGATTGAGGTTGATTCGAGATAAGGTGATGAGTGGGGAGGCTAAGGAATCCTCACTTGATTCAGATGGAGTTTTAAGGATTGGGGGCTGAGTTTGTGTGTCGAGAGTGGTGATTGGATTAGGTTGATCTTGGAGGAGGCCCATTGTTTCAGATATTCTATCCATCCAGGTATGACTAAGATATATCGTGATTTGAGAAAACACTACTGATGGGGTGGTATGAGGCGAGATATAGCAGATTTTGTGGCTCCTTACCTATGTTGTCATCGGGTGAAGGCCGAGCATATGAGACCTAGTGGTTTACTTCAGAGGTTATCCATTCCTGAGTGAAAGTAGGAATGCATCACCATGGACTTTGTGACTGGTTTGCCTCGTACATCTCATGGTTCTGATAGTGTTTGGGTCATCGTGGATTGATTGACCAAGTCAGCTCATTTTATTATGGTTCAGGTCTCATTCAGTGCTGAGAGGTTGGCCCGTATCTATATTCGTGAGATTGTGCGTTTGTATGATGCGTCGGTGTCCATTATTTCAGATTGAGGTTTTGTGTTCACATCTCACTTTTGGAAGACTTTTCAGGATGAGTTGGGTACTCAGGTTGATCTTAGCACAACGTTTCACCCCCAGAATGATGGCTAGTTAGAGCGGAATATCCAGGTTTTGAAAGATATGCTTCACGCGTGCGCGATGGGTTTTAGTGGCCAGTGGGAGCAGTATTTGTCTTTAGCAGAGTTTACATATAGTAATAGCTACCACTCCAGTATTGATATGGCTCTTTTTAACACATTGTATGGTAGGCATTGTCACTCCCCAGTGGGTTGGTTTGATGTTTCATAGGTGAGACCTCGAGGTATGGACTTCCTTTGTGAGTCGTTGGATAGAGTCCGGGTTATTCAGGATAGACTTAGAGCGGTTCAGAGTAGGCAGAAGTATTATGCTGATCGTAGACTTTGTGCCTTGAGATTTGGTGTAGGTGGTCATGTTTTCCATCGAGTTTCACTCATGAAGGGTGTGATGAGGTTTGGGAAGAGGGGCAAGCTTAGCCCTAGGTATATTGGTCCATTTTAGATTCCTCAAACTATTGGTGATGTGGATTATGAGTTGGTTTTTCCCTTTGATCTATTAGCTGTTCGTCTAATTTTTCATGTTTCTATGCTTTGTTGTTATATTCCTGATGGGTCTCATGTAATTCATTGAGATTCGGTTCGGTTAGATAAGCGGTTGTCCTTTGTTGAGGAACTGGTTGCCATTTTGGCTAGGGTTGTTAGGCAGTTGCGCTCTAGAGTGATCCCTATGGGTAAGGTCCTGTGGCAACATCGACCTGTAGATGAAGTTACTTGGGAGGTTGATTCTGATATGCGCAGTTCCTATCCCCAGCTTTTCATTGATTCAGGTATTTCTTTCCCTTAGTTCGAGGACGAACTAGATTTTAGCGGTGGATGATGTAACGACCAAAAAATTTGATGAAATATGGGAAATTTGTGATTTTGTATGATTTAACTATTTACCCCTCCCCTTAGTTGCATTATGATATTTTTGGGGTGTGGGAGTGATTGGCATAATTTTTGATGCATTTTTGTATCATTTATGCAATATTGTGGTTTTTGATGGATTCGAGAGCCTTATTTTTGACTTATATGGATATCTGTTGATCCGTATGATGGATGGCCAAACGGACTGCACCAGTAGCTCTGGAATATCGATTTTAGGTTGGGTAGACCTTTGGTTCGGGTCCCGACGCACCCGAGCTCATTTCGACCTACTCGTCGGAAAGTTGAAAAATTAGAAATCTGGGTGTGGGACTCACATTTGATCGAAACAACCTCGGATGGAAAATCTGACTTTGCCAGTAGATCTGGAATGTCGATTTTAGGGTGTTAGCATATTTGGTATGATTTTACGGCTTTTAAATCTCATTTCGATCCTCGGTTTGGAAAATTATGATTTCGGGTTTCGGGAGTCAATTTTGTGAAAACGACATTTTCTGGAAATTCTGGTATATCCATTGCATCCGGAACGTCGAATTTAGTATGATGAAATAGTTCTCTTGCGTCTATCGGACTTCGAAAGAATCTCGAGCACCCCGTCAAAGTTCGATCAACCAACAAAAGATGCTATTGCAGATTTTCTGCAATAAATAGCAGTTTTTTTTCACCCTTTTAGCCCATTTTTCTCATTTTCATCTTGACTCTTGAGAGCTAAACCCTAAAATAGTGTGGAAGCTTAAAAGTAAAGTTTGTGGGAGCTTGGGAAGTTAGATTAACACCCATTTCTTGATTTTATTACAGATTTAAGGTAAGAATTCATCCATTTCTTATTAATTTCTTGACTAATTTCTCAAAATTCCAAAAATCTTAGAATATGACTTTAAACTTAAATTTTACCCCTTTCACTTGAATAATATTTTAATCTTATAATTACTAGTTTTTCATCAATTTAACCTTCAAAACAACTACGATTCTTGATTTTAACCCGAATTTTAAAGATTTTACCTAGTAAAGCTCAAAAATGGTTTTTTTCTTCGATTTGAACCTCGTTTTATACTCGATTTAACTTGGGTTATTAGCTGTAGGTTCCTAAAAATATGGGGAACATATTTTTGAAGTAAAGTTTCGATTTTGGCCTTCTTTTTCGGAAACCCATTTTGGGGGTCTGTTTTGATCCATAGCCAAAAGTAGTCAATATGGGTGTCGTTGGTTTTGTTTTGACGCTTAGATTTAATTTGATGTTTTTAGTAGAGTTCGGAATTGTTCATGAAAAGTAAGGTCGGGGTTCAAGTGTAGCGGACCGATTTCAGTTTTAGAGGTAGGTTATGGCTTAACTCTTCAAACTGCGCTGGGTAGTAAATGATAGTATAAAATGCATGTTAAGGGTGGGAACTAATCATGAAAAATGGCTATCCATGTGTTGTGACCGTGTGGGAGCCTATATGTGATATAATTGTCGAAATTGAGATATTATGTGATATGTTTGACCGTATGGGGTCATATGTGATATTGATAGCCTTGAATACATGTGAATAATTATATTGTATTGTTTAATGTGGTACCATTGATGTATTATGATTATATTCATACTTTATTGGCATATGAAACATGTGGAAATTCATGGATGAAACAAAAATAATAAGTGGATATTGGCTCATGTGGTTGTGGGAATGTATCATTGTGGTTGGTTGTGGAAATATATCATGTGATTGGTTATGGAAATACTCATTGTGATTGGTTGTGAGCATTACATCTTCATATCATACTCATTCATAAAACATTGGTACCACCGTGACAACATTTGAGAAACACTGGCAACACCTTTTTAAAAAAAATTGTAACACCTTATAAAACCCTTTTCGAGGGATATGCCAGAAAGGAGATATGAGATATGTGGATTTTATATGGGTTGAGGAACCCTCCATGGGTCCTACGTTGGGAAGCTTTAGCTCCGTAGGTGTATACGTGGATTGTGCGACTATCCCAGAGGTTGTGCGACGACCTCGTGCATCATCATCATCATCATATACATTGCACTTACTTTATTGTGTTTATGTTGTGTTGTATTGCCTTATTAACTTGTCATCTATGTATTTTTCTTACCTTCCTTTACTTGTATCTGATGATCTTGTAGCTACATATTCTCTCTTGTTCTATTTATATGTTACATAATGTATACTTGTGTTCTATACCTTGGTGTATTGCTGTAATATATGTGAAATATATTAGAACTGTTAGTGCAAGTGGTGTGAGCTACTGTTGTGGGACATTTTCTGATTGTAGGTGATGTGCCCTTAGTGTATATTTTGTATGCTTTATTTACTACTTTGCTTGGTCGGCCTATGATACCTACTGAGTACAAGTGCACCGTATTCATGCCTACTGCGCCCTTTCGGTGCAGGTCTTAGCTTGAGTGCGCCTTAGATTGATTGACTCGGACGATTGTTGGAGCTCCCAAGGTAGCGGTTGGACATTCATGCATCCAAAGTTCACCTCTATCTTTCTATAGTTGTTATATCTTTATTAGTATTTGGAGACAGTTATTATTCCTTTGTGGTTATTTTTTTTAAGCAGTTGACTCTTGGATTTTATTAGTAGTTCTTACACTATTGACACCTGGTTTTGGGCATGATTGGTATTTTGGATAAGTTCTTTCCATGTTGTTATGACTACTTATATGGTTCTGCTTTGTTCTAGAAGTCTTACCATGGGATATTTTTGTCTTTTTCTCTTTTCGTATCAATTTGGGTGATAGGCTTACTTATCAAGGTACGCCGCGACAAGTGCCATCATGACCCTTATTTTTGGATCGTGACAGTGTATGTAATGGATATTACTGAAAAACTATCACCATAAATGTTTACACACCCACCATGGGTGCATTAGCATTTTAAAAGAAAAAGAAAAAGAAAAAATCACTGTAAATGTTGAGAAAAATTCATTGATTATTGTTTGATGTTAAATAATTTTTTGTTGCAGTAAAAAAATAATCAGTATTAACCATGATTGATATTGGTGTTTGCTTCCTGGCAGAAGAAGATGAAAAATATTATATAAATACTATGTTAAATACCAAAACTAAACTTTGTTCATACCAACAATCTTATAAAGACAAAGAGTGAGCACCAATAAACATCAATACAATATTCATGTCAAATGTTACTAATTGCAGAATCAAAAAATGTATAATTTGAAGTAGTTGATAACAAATTTAATATCATCTGATGTGACTTAATTCATATCAATTTCATTCAACGATGTAAAATACGAAACAAATGTTAAAGTAGCATAACATTATATAAATACTACTTAAATACAATAAATAAACTTTGTTCATATGAACAATTTTAGAAAAACAAACAGTAATGAGCACCAAATAATTAAATCAAATTATTAACTATCTTAGAAAAACAACAGTAAATAGAAAAAATGATTCAATATCAACTTTATACCATTTTAATATAGAGAAAAAATCAAATCAATTTATACTAACTTTACAAACTTTTTCTTGATTTCTTCATGTCAACCTTCTTATCACCAACTTTGTCCACACTCACATTGACCTTGGACCTAGTAACTCTAGCATTTTCACGATTTTCCATTTTTGATTTCTTTATTTTATGAGCGGGAATTTCATCTTCAAATTCAGAATCTGAAGTTTGTTCAACAACAACCTTTTTTCTTTTATCAACCATCTTATATTCTGGAACAACAACCTTTTTTGACACTAAATAGCTTTGAATGTTGAGTTGCGGCCGCTTCAAGGATGGTGAATTTTTTGAAAAACCAATTTTGACCGGCAAAAATTTGCTTTGATTATGCGAAGTAAACTCACTTCGATTACCTTGTTCTTGTTCTTTGATAGTGGAGATGGGGTAAAGTCACATGTGAGTCACTTCGGTTTTTAAAAAAAATTACCAAAAAAACTGACCACATGTGAGTCACTTTGGTTTTTTTGATAATTTTGTAAAAAAAATATTGAAAATTTCTAAAATACAAATATTAAAAATTAAATTATTTACAAAATTAAAAATTAAATAATTTACAATACAAGCCACCAATCATTTACAAACATTAAAAATCAAATCAAATTATTTACAATACAGTCGACCAATCATTTAATATACAAATAACCAGCATAAGAATACAAACACTAAAAATCAAATTATTTACAAAATTTATCACAAAATTTTCAAGTCACTAAGTCACTTCACAGGTTACCAAACTAAACTAAATTCAAAATGAAAAGTTCACATTTCAAGTTACCAATTCACTTCACAAGTTACCAACTAAACTAAATTCAAAATGAAAAGTTCACATTTCAAGTACCTACAGCAAAACATTTTCAAGTCACTAATTCACTTCACAAGTTACCAAACTAAACTAAATTCAAAATAAAAAGTTCACATTTCAAGTACCTACACTAAAACCTTTTCAAGTCACTAACTCACTTCTCAAGTGACCACACTTAACTATATTCAAAACACAAGTCCAACTTTCAAGTAACTACACTTTAATATTTTTGACTCACTAACTCACTTCTCTAGTGACCTCACTTAACTATATTCAAAACACAAATCCACCTTTTAAGTAACTACACTTAAACATTTTTGACTCACTAATACATTTCTCAAGTGACTACACTTAACTAAATTGAAAACACAAGTTCACATTTCAAGTACCTACACTTATACATTTTCAAGTCACTAACTCACTTCTCAAGTGATCACACTTAACTAAGTTCAAAACACAAGTCCACATTTCAAGAACCTACACTTAAACATTTTCAAGTAGTTATTCACTTTATT
>NW_025847479.1:22181-26326 GCF_002878395.1 Capsicum annuum | reverse complement strand
ATCTTAGTTTTCCAAGCATCCCAACTCAGATAATGTAATACCCATTGTATGATGTTAGCCTCATTGTCTCATGATTCTTGCCAACATAATTTATCACTTCATAGTTCTACATGAATAATTGCATCATGAACACTTTAAGCGAATTCTAAACTCTCAGCATAAATCAGCTCCTTATAATAAGTAAAGGTAAGTCAACTCAGAAATTAGTTTCATGATAGAGGTTTCTAATGTTCCAGACTTAGTCATGTAAGTATATTACCAAATGCAAACATTTAATATGTAATCTCAATTGCCTTAGTTCAGAACTCTCATTCCAATCAGTCTGTTGAGGGTGCTACTTGGGAAGCAGAAGCAGACATGCGTACCTAGTATCCTCATTTCTTCTCCACAAACTCAGATTCAGTCGAAGGTAATAGTCTTCTTTCATTCAGTTCTTTTCCAGTCTTAGATTCAGCCATATAGCTATTTTCATGTAAGTTCATGCACTCACAGATTAGTTCAGTAGCTCACTATATTGAGATTCAGTCATACAGTTTATTTTAGTTGTGCATGATATCTTAAAGCCTTAGATTACTCAGTATTCTCAGCCTAACTAGCCACATACGAGGATGAATGTCCCCAAAGGGGAGATATTATAATACCCCATATTTTTTCTAGATTAATTTCGTCCCTAGAATGTCAAGGATAAGCTTCTAAAATGAATACCATTTTATGAATGTAGAATTTTAAAGAATTTGGACCATCCATTATGTAGATAATTGAATAAGCTTTCCATCGATACCAATTTTTCCCAACGATACCAATTTTTCCCAAATCCAATACTCGGTGAAAAAGTTAGGGCATTCTTAGTAAGTAGTGTGCCAACTGGGTAGTTATCGCTTCGCAGTGAAGGACAATCTCATAATTGTTAATTCCAGTGGACCTCTCTGATTGTATCGCATCATGGAGAGGTCAAATTTCCCAGTTGTCCAAATCCAGTAGACCAACATGATAGTGGCGCATCACGCCAGTGGCCAGAATGGAATTCCAAAGGCACACCAGGATTGCTCTGCATAACGGAGGAAGTCCAGTTCCCACTCATCCATTTTCTAGTAAGCCACTGCGATAGTGGTGCGTCGCGGTGGCCAGCCAAATTAGGAATTTTGTTCCTCTTTCCAGTTCCGTTTAGAAGTTTAAAACGGGTATTTTGGTCAATCCCCAAGCCCTTAATCCATCAAAAACATGAGATTAAACCCCTTCTAAGCCTATTATGCTCATTATTCATCAATTCTCTCTCAAAGAAAAACCCTAGAGCTCAAATCTTTCTCTCCAAGAAATCAAAATCCTCCATTGTTTCTCCGAGAAAGCTCAAAATTGAGGATTCCCAAGACAAGATAATCAAGAACTCATTTTCAAGAACTCAAATAGGAATCAAAAATTCAAGTTTTTTCATCTAATCATCTACCAAGGTATGTGGGGTTATGAACAAGGATCTCCTTTCATCTTTGTGCCCAAAACCAAGTTTTAATTACAATTTCATATGATTTTTGAATGTTTATACATGAATTTTAAATTAGGGTTCATACCCATTATTGCTCTTTGCAAGATTTTGAGATTTCAAGTGTTTTAGAAGATGAATTGCATGTCTATTTTCATATTTTCATGCCTATTGCAGTAATTTCTAGATTTTGAGATGAATTATCATTATTTTCATTATCAATCATGATGAATATGATGTTTTGATATGAGTTTGATACATGAGTTATAAAGCGCATGTTTATATGTTGATATTTCAAGAAATATGATGCTTTAAGCATCCTATGATCAGTAAATTTACAGATTCTCAGTAAAGCTTTGATCTTTTGATCCTCAGTTTAGCTATGGAATCCACTTTATAGCTTTAGAATAGATTACACAATCCAAATCAGCTTTATTTACAGATTTAAGTAGAAAAGGCATAACTGGTTTTTGAATAAACCCTTATGCTAGTTTTTAAAGTAAATTTTCAATAGAATGAGCATACAGATTAAAGGGAGTAGTATTTAGCACCGAGCGGGAAGTGTGGGATTAGCGTGCCCTATCTTTCACAGAACTACATAGCCAACGTAGCTACAGATTTTAAGATTATTCCCATTTCTATATGTATGGAAATTTTAGCTTGTGATTGATCAATGGATAGTAGGTAATACTCCTTGGCAAGAATATGATACCTCTCCCCAACATGAGGTTTCCTCCTTAGGAGGATGAGACGTTGGACTCCATTTTAGCTCTCATGGTTTATGTCGATTAAGAGAACCTCCCTGCTAGTTAAATTAAAAGATTTATAGAAAATTTTTTAGAAAACTAAGTGCAAAGGCTCACAACTTTATTCAGATTATGCTTTAGAGAAAGATATCATCTACAAATTTTAGCTTTCAGATTTCAAATTTAAGAGTGAGTCCTTTCTACACTTAGACTGTATGATTTAAAGGGAGAATACAAGTACAACTTTTAGACCTAAATGTTATGTCTCACTAGATTTATAAAGTTTTATTTGTTATTCATGATTTTAGATTTCATTATTTCAAATATTCTAGCATGCATTGTTTTACAAATTATGATGATGATATTTTTACTCATGCATTCACCCCCATATACTTAGTACATCTTCAAAGTATTGATCCACATATATGTCTATGTGCTACATTGTCTAATAATGTAGGTATCAGTTTAGTTGTAGCACGCATACTATATTCAGATATTTTGCAGCTTCCAGTCACTAGGTGATGAGTCCTCTTGATTCAAGGGCTTAAGCCAGTCATATAGTTTGAGCAGTATTATATTTTTATTTATTCAGTCATATTGATTTGGGAAAGCTGGGGGTCATGACCCAGCTACCTATAGTCAATACTAGTAGAGGCTTCATAGATGTTCAGTAAAGTTAATGTATTGATTCCAGTGTTGTTTTGTAAAAGCAGAGTTGTAATCATTTTAATTTAGTTCTGCATTGATCAGATTCAGAAAAGAGTCATCTTTTCCTTATTTTGTTCAGATTTATGTATTTTATTTAGCTGCTTATGAGTTATGCTAGTAGAAGGGTTAGCTTGAGATCACATGTTGTCCTAAGCACCTTGTGACATCTCGGGACCCATTTTTGGGGCATTACAGTCAGTTACATAATACCCCCAATGTTTCAGTCAGTTATTCAATATTTCAATTTAGGTTTCCTTGACCATAACATACAGATTTTTAGTTATTCAGTTATACAGAACTAAGTCTTACATGATTTTAGATTATTTCAGAAACATAATATGCTTGGTCTTGCATTCTCACATATGTACAGTTTCTATGCATTCATGCTCAGTTATTACATTCTTTCAGTTTGTCCTTATCTCACATACCAGTACATTCAAAGTATACTTTTCTTTGCGCTATGTTGTCTTATAACATAGGTTCAGATGCTCAATTTCCCTACTGTATTTAGACAACCCAGCATTACTCAGTCACAGTAGTGGTGCATTCTCATCCATCGAGGACATATTATGTTTTTCTCAGTTATATTAATATTTAATTATGTCCAGTCAGCTAGAGTTAGTTGGGGGATTATCCTATTAACTCCTCAGTCAGTTTAGAGGCTTTCAGATAATCAGACAGTCAGTTAGACAGTTACAGCTAGTTAATTTCCAATATTTTTATCAGATGTTTCACACTTATGATGTATCATATTTTTAGTATTAATATTGGTATTACCTCATCAGTTTATCTTATACATATGTGTTATGTTACTATTTTATTCAGTGCTTATGGCAGGTACCAACTCATGGGTTAGGTTATGGTCACTTGTGAATGTAAGCACCGTTGTCACGACTAGGGGAGAGCCTTGGGTCATGACACCATTATAGCTTGGCTAAAGATGAGAGAGGATATACAATGAGTTAAGTAGCATTACCCATTGAGTCCTCATGCTAAGGCATTACTAATGGTGGGCCAAATTTTGTAGAACCTGTAGATGATGATGTAGCCACTGATAAGGATAGATGCCAACAAGACTTGGACATTGAGTCTAATGGTGAGGAGGAGGCTGATATAGACTTGGGTGATGAGGGCCTTGGTCCTAGTTTGGATGATGCCATGGAGCCTTGACCAAAGAGTTTTTCAAACATCTCACTATTGCATTTGTTTTTATT
>NW_025847479.1:0-19181 GCF_002878395.1 Capsicum annuum | reverse complement strand
TGACCAAAGAGTTTTTCAAACATCTCACTATTGCATTTGTTTTTATTTTTACAAGCAATGGGGACAACGTTTTATTTTAAGTGTAGGATGGGAGAACTTCTCTTTTGTTTTGTTTGCTATTTCATGATATTTCTAGTTTCAAGACATTTTATTTAGTCGTTTAGTTTATATTCAATTTGTAATAAGTAAATATGGGTCTGTAATAGTTAGTAACTGGTTGATTAGTTCTTTATGGAGGTTTATTTTTGTATCAGTTGGGGTATTAGTAATTGTGTTATTCTTATTTTGGGTTCTTCAAATTTTTCTATCTGTGTGTTTCCTAAGAATAGTCCCTTTGGACCGAGTAAATTAGAATTATTTTTTGGGAGTAAGTGTGTTTAATAGTTATCATTTAGGACTTTTCCCTATGTGGATGGATGAAAACCAACTTAAATGAAAATTAGTCGAGAATATGAGGAGAAATTAATTTTGGTGCCAGTTGGATGAAAATCACTTCACCTAATGATATGTTAGACTTCATGAGATGTTCAATCAAGTAAAAAGCATAGATAAGTAAGAAATCTAGTATAGTTGCATGAGCTTTTGAATATGACTTGGAAAAAATGAAAGAGGGCTTAAATGTGCTTGTCACTTAATTTGGTTGCGTTGAATATACGGGGTTTAAAGTTTACCATTGTTGAACCTCATGTGCAATGTGTGGTGAGTAATTACATTGTTTGCATATGAACGTGTATAACTTTCCTTGTGCATACGAAATGTTGAACTTGCTTTTAAAATTGTGGGACTTGATAAAATCATTTCTTTGTAGCCAAATTCTTCTCCATTGTTTTTTACCTACCTGTGAATTGTCCCTAGTTAAGCCATGTTGTGCCGTTAAATCTATTCTTTGGAAAAACCATATCACTAGCCTAATCCATGTTGTTGTAATAGCCTCTTTCTGAAGTTGATCCAAGCAGGCCCAATTGAACTTTAATGACAAATAGGGTTGAAAGAAGGTACTCAAAACAAAAAGTGAATAGTGAGATGTCACGACTCGAACTGAGGCCCTGGCCGTGACGGACATCCTAAATCGTGAAGGCCCGAAATCTCTTCTCTAACTGGCAATCATATACACAATTCATATACTATAAGGAAACATGTAGTAAAACATAACAAAACAGAAACATGGTGATTCTTTTACTTCAACTGAACAATACGAAAATGAGTTCATGAAACATTCAAAAAACACATGACACTAGTCTTCGAAATCTCTAACCCCAGCCGGACCATGAAAAAAAATCAAATGAATCGTATCAAGGCCTTCCGAAATAAGGGAGGCTCACCCACTGCAAACTTCCAAAAACAACTCTACTGCTTAGCGAGACCCCGGAACTGTACCTCAGATCCTATAATATAAGGGGTTAATACATATGTACTAGTATGCAAAGAAATCCAAAAATAAAAATATATTTTGTACAATATAGGTGAGAGCATTTCATAAAACATTATATATAAAATAATTTAAAATACATGGGCAGTTTCAATTGACTTCAAAACAATTCTGTAAATACAACTCCTTTCTTTGTTTTACTTTTGAGCTAGGTGGTACACCCTATAATTATCAAATCTATGGGATATATGGAATCCTCCCTTGACTTGGAGGCCAAGACACCAACCCAAGATTGCAAAAAGGGTTGGAGTTTCTGATTCTGATACGCCACAAGGCACTAGGCCAGTATATAAACCCTTTTGGGGACATAATAAACCCGTACTAACAAAACACGATTTCGAGCAATGAGTTTTCTGAACTCGTGCCCTCTTCGGGTAACCACATAACTCTCTTTAAGACCATTTTTTGTCTTTTCTAAACATGTTTTTTTTTCTGAAATCAAATTTTGAAAATTCAAGAAAAATCCAAATGTTTGTTCTGTTCTAAGTCTGTCATGGCATTAACTATTTTGGTATCGTCATACCAAGACTTGAAAGTTATATACACAGCCATACCCATAATATGCTTAGTTGTTTCAATCCAACCAATTCAGTTGATCACCAAAAGCATTTAACAACACAAGAGAGTTTTTATTTCAAAACATATGTCAAACTAGCAAAGATTCTCTCTTTTCAACATTTCAACAAATGACGGTCAATTTCTCAAAACAATCATGATATTTTTTTGATTATCATATTTAGCATTGACAAACAAGAAAATATCCCTCTCTTCAATTCAAAACTAACATAAAGTTCGTAAATGATAGTAAAAAAAATCCTTGGCTCATGCTTTGGGACATGCAATTGAATAACCCTTAGCTTGTAAATCAAGAAGTAACACAATGAGATAGGAAAATTCATTCTTCATGATCTTAATTCGCATTTCAAAACTGAAAACACATATATACATATACACAAGTAAAATTCAAATTCAATGTAAGGCCTCAAGACCAAAACTCTTTATCATAGGAAGAGTTCCCAATGCATACTTTTTAATGTAATTCAAAATCCTTCACAAATACATGACTTCTCAACATTCAAAACATTACTAAAATGATTTCACCATGCCCATGAAGTTTAAGAAGGCCCTACCTACCTTAATTGCGAAGAATTCACGAAGAAATTTGACTCTTTAAGCTTGAATGAACAAACTCTAGATTGGTTTTTTCTTCTTATGCTTTAGATGATGAACTAAGGATTTGATAGGGTTACAATGTGTTTTGGGACTTTAATCTCATGTAATTATGTTTAGGGACGGTAATAGGATGCAAAAAGACTTCATTTCCCTTGTATTAAATCAAAAATAAAGTTCCTACACCGCAAAACATAGGGTAGGCAGCGCCTAACCCATGGCAAACCTTAAGGATTGCGGCACCTAAGCTATGGCCAACCCTTTCCAGTGAAGGTAGGTGATGATAAGGTGATGACTAGCCATCACCCAAGCTATTGTATGCGATACCTACTTAGTTTTGAGGTCCTTAAATACTCCCAACACCCCCCACCCATAATATCAATACATGATCTACCATCACTACGGAGGTCCTAAAGATCATTTTAGAAGTATCAAAAGAGTGTTATGACTACGGTGTGTTACATTATCCCCCCTTGGGATCATTTGTCCTCAAATGATGACTCAGAACATAGTAAGCATGATTTTGAATACTAGATGGAAAGGAAAGAGTAGGATAGGATTTGTACCTTCTATATCGTCACCAATATTTTCAAAGAGAGTCGGTGACCTAGAACGTATCTCATTCTCCGACACCCAAGTAGCTTCCCCTGCCTTAGGATTTTTCCATAACACCTTAACTAAAGCTATCTCCTTACTTCTTAACTTTCAGACTTGATGATCTAAAATAGCAACGGGTTCTTCCTCATATGATAATGAGTCTTTTACATTAACCTCTTCCACAGGCAAAATAAGAGAATGATCCTCAATCTATTTCTTCAACATTGATACATGAAACACACAATGGACAAAAGCTAAACTTACTGGCAAATCCAACTCATAAGCAACCCCATCAATCTCCTCGTAATGTGATAAGGACCTATGTAATGAGGACTAAGTTTTTCTTTCTTTATGAATTACATGACTCCCTTCAGAGGGGAAACCTTTAGAAATACCCAATCACTAACCTCGAACTCCAACTCCCTCCTGCTAATATCTGCATAGGACTTTTGGCGACTCTGAGCTATCTTAACTCGCTCTCTAATGACCTTCACTTTCTCCATCGCTTGATAAACATGATTAGGCCCAAACAATTGGGTTTCAATAACTCCCCAAAAATGGGTCCCGAGCTAACCCTGTAAACTTGTTACTCATTCAAAATCTCAAGTAAATAAAATATAAACATACGAAACACTAAAATACTAAAATACTATCTAAACTAGACTGATTTTAAATGAAAATAATGTCTGAAAGTACTTAAATAGGAAATATTAGCAACCAACAATATAAGACTAATATGTATCTAATAGTCAGACAAGCCTCTAACACTACTAACTAGAGAGTCCCAGTTGACTCGAACTAATTAAAAACAACTAGATAAACTACTCAATAAAGTTATAAATCTAAATAACTGGGTCCTTGAACTATTAGGACTCACCAACTGTCGAGATGTAGATAGAGATGCTCGCGGTCAATCACGCTGCTAGAACTGAGTACCTGAACCTACATTATTAAACTATGTAGCACATATACGTATATTTGGATCAGTACTTTTGGAATGTACTGGGCATGTGGGGGTGAATGCATAAGTAAAACAATATCTCAATATTCATATAAACTCATAAAAGAATGCATGCTAAGTGTAAGTATATCACATTGGCTTAAATGACTGAAAGCTAAAAAAAATCATAAATCATGAATAATAAAGCATACGGTATAAATCTCATGGGCCATGACACTTAGTTCAAAAAGCTATGCTGGTAATCTATTTTCAAATTATGCAAGTAAACTATAGAAAGGACTCACCTTTATCATATGAAAACTAAAAGATGAAATTTTGTAGTTGATGTCTTAAGTAAGACAATATCTGAGTAAATTTGTGAGCCTTTACACTTAGTTTCTAAACATTTTTCTGTTATTCTTTTCTGTTAGAGAGGTTTTTCTAACCGACATACACTATGTGAGCTATCATAGTGTCCAACTTCTAGTTCCCCAAGGATAAAACCTCACGTTGGGGAGAGATGTCATACTCTTGCCAAGGAGTATAACCTAAGCTAAGTGATTACAATTTGTATCTGCATCCATATAAATGGATATAATCTGAATAATCTAAACCTACGTTGGCTCATAGTTTTGGGGTATGTGATCTAGGACACATACCCAACTCGGTGCTAAATACTACTCCCTTTAATCTGTCTGCTCATTCTGTAGGAAATCCAGTTTAAAACTAGCATAAGTGTTTATAATGAAAACCAGTTATGCATCTGTTTACTTTAAACTGTAATTAAAACTAAAATGGATTACATATCTTAGCTGAGGATTAAAATATCAAATCTTATTCAAAATATGAATATAAACTAATCATAGGATATTTAAACATCATCTTTCTTGAAATATCAAGATTTAAACTTGGGGCTTCAAACCCATTCTTGAAACTCATGTCAAATCATAACAAACTTCATGCTCAATAGCAATAATCTTGAAACACTTAAACAATTCTAATGAAATTCAATTCCCAATATATGAAATCAAATCACAGGTATGAATTTGTGAAAGTAGTTATGCAATTCAACACTTAAATCACTTGTAACATCATAAACTTCAAACAATGATAATTGGGTATGAGCCCTAAATTGAAATTCATGTAAATCTATGTAAATTTAACGTTAAAAACTAAATTAGGCACAAGGATGAAAGGAGTATCCCTGTTCATAACCCCACATACCTTATTTGATTAATTGGATGTAGAAGCTTGAATTTAGAATCCCTAATGATGTTCTTGAAGCTTTTTCTTGAAGTTCATGAACCCGAAACTTGAATTCTTGGTTGTATTGAAAAAGGAATGGTGAAACTTAGGATTTCTTGGAGTTAAAGTTGAAGCCTTAGGGTTTTTTGGAGAGAAATTTTGGTGAGAAATGAGTATATTTTGCTTAGAATAGGGTTAAATCTTCTGTTTTCATGACTTGTGGTGGGGAAAATGTAATACCTCAAATTTTTTTCTAGCTTAATTTCATTCCTAGAATGTTAAGAGATGGCGTCCAAAATGAATAATATTTAATTCCTATAGAATTTTCTTGATTTCGACTATTCATTGTGTGAGAAATTGAATAAGCTTTCCATCGATACCAAATTTTCCTAAAACTAACACTTGGTGAAGAAGTTAGGGTATTTTAGTAAGCAGTGTGTCAACTGGGCAGTCGCCGCATCACGATGGAGGCCAAATCTACATTCGTCGATTTCCAGTAGCTCATCACGATTCCACTGCATCATAGTGAGAATAGTGATAAGAAGGCCACTTCATTGCGGTAGAGGCCAAATCGACGTTTGTCAAATTTCAGTGGGTCACCGCGATTGCACAGCATCGCGGTGAACCTCAAAACAACAATTGTCAATATCCAGTAAGTCACCGCAATTCTACTGCATCATGGTAGGTATCGCGATGACACACTCACCGCATTGCGCTGAAGCCTTAAACGATGTTCTAGTTATGGATTTTAAATGAAGGGCAGTTTGATCTTTTGCCTACTCCCCCAAATCATGAAAACAGACTATTAAAGGCGTTATTTAGCAATATATGCTCATTCTTCATCAATTTCTCTCAAGTAAAAACCCTAAGCTTCAATATCCAACTTCAAGAATCCCCAAAAGTTCACCATTCTTCTTCCAAACTAGTTCAAATTTCAAGATTTCCAAGTCAAAAGCTCCAAGAATCAACTTTCAAGGGCACAAATAGGACCTCAAAACCAAGCTTCTTCATCTAGTTCATCATCTAAGGTATGTGGGGTTTGAACAAGGATAAATCTTTCATCCTTGTGCCCATAACTAGTTTAAAATTACAAATTTACATGATTTTACATGAATTTCAATCTAGGGTTCATACCCATTCATTGCTATTTGAAAATTATGATGTTTTAAGTGTTTTTGACGTTGAATTGCATGTCTACTTTCGTAAATTCATGTGTATGACTATATTTTCTAGATTTTGAGTTGAATTATGAACATTTATATTATCAAACATGAACATTATATTGTTTTGGCATGAATTTGAAGTATGGTCTATTAAGCCCTAGTTTGTATGTTGATATTTCAAGAATGGCTATGTTTTTAAGCATTCCATGATTAGCTATTTTTAGATTTTGAATAAATATTTGATTTTTTGATCTTTAGCTAAGATATGAAATCCACTTTACACCTTAAATTCAGTTTTGAATGAACAGATGCACAGTTAGCTTTCAGAATGAAATACTATGACTTTTAAAGGTGGATTTCCCTACAGAATGAGCATATAATTAAGGAATTAGTATTTAGCATCGAGCGGGAAGTGTGTGATTAGCGAACGCCCTATCTTCCACAGAACTACATAGCTAAGGTAAGTATAGATACAGTATTCCCATTTCTATATGAATGATAGTTACAAATGTGATCACTAAGCTTAGGTTATACTCCTTGGAAAGAGTATGACACCTCTCCCCAATGTGGGGTTTTCCCCTTAGGGGAACGAGACGTTGGACTCCATGATAGCTCACATGGTTTATGTCGGTTAGAAGAACCTCCCTAACAGAAAATAATAAAAGAAAAGCTTTTAGAAGGTAAGTGTAAAGGCTCACAGACTTACTTAGATATTGCTTTACTTAAGCTTCAGTTATAGACTTACAGTTTTCAAGATCTTAGAAGATAAAGGTGAGCCCTTTCACTTTGCTTACATGATTTGCAAACAAAACAGAAGTACAGCTTTTAGAACTAAGTGTTATGACTCACGATATTTATACAGTGCACTTTTCTATTTATGATATATGATTTTCAGTTTCCAGTTACTCAAGCCAGTGTGGGTCATTTTCACTTAGCATGCATTGTTTACAAACTATATGTACTTATATGCATACACAGTCACAGTTTTACTTGTGCATTCACCCCCTTGTGCTCAGTACATCCTCAAAGTACTGATCCACATATACGTCTATGTGCTATATTGTCTCATAATGTAGGTCCAGGGGCTTAGTCACAACAGCGTGAATGATTTTGGCATCTTTATCTACACTACTCCAGTTGGTGAGTCCTCATGGTTCGAGGGCCTATTTCTCCAGATTTCCAGCTTTCATAGTATTTGAATTATTGTTTCTAGTTTAGTTCGAGTCAGTTGGGGGTTTGTCCCAATGGCTCTCCAATTTATTAGTCATAGAGACTTGTCAGACTACTAGCTATTTTCTAGACTTTCAGTATTTGTTATCCAGACAGTGTCTTCAGTTTATTCCAGTTTAGTTTTGATATAATGCAGCGTTATTACTTGACTAATTTATCTTGAAATAAGATACAAACCTAGTAGTAGTATTACAGGGTTAGCTTTAGGCTACTCATAGTCTTAAGCACCGTGTGACATCTCGGGACCCGGTTTCAGGGCGTTATAGAAAATGACAAGACTACCCTTGGGAAATTAAAATTTGTAAATGGAACCTAGTTCATACCCGCACCATGACGTGCCAAGGCTGTCATCGTGATTTCCATCGAGATGCGGTGCAATCAGGTGACTCACTGGAATCAAAAAATTGCCAATTTTCCCTTCACCGCTACACGGTGACTCCTCCACCGCTACTCACCGCGATGCGATCTAATCTCGGTGAGTTGTTGTTTGGGAAATTCAAATATGGTCCAAATCCCATCCAAAAAATCTAAAACTTACTCGAGATATACTACTTACACCCCTGAACATGAATCAACTCAAAAACCATCATCTTTGAGCCAGGAAAGTCAACTTAAAAATCCTCGAAGTTAAAGGGAGTCAAAAAGTGACTAAGTCCCTCAACACGTAGTCTTATTTTTAGGTTCTAATTGCCATAAACAAGTACAAGGAGATGAGCTGAACTAGGAATGTATGGGGTATTACAGTTTCATCTACTCCATATCATACTACCCAATCAGAGACCTACATCTCCTACTATAAAGAGACTCAAAAGAAGTCATTAGTATGCTGGAGTGGTAGCTATTATTATAGGTAAACTCTATCAACATCAAGTGATCTACCCAACTACCTTTGAAATCAATCACGCAAGCCCTCAACATATCTTCTAAAGCTCGAATGGTGCGTTCGTCTTGCCTATCTATTTGAGGGTGAAAGGCAGTACTAAGGTTTACTTGGGTCCCTAGACCCATCTGAAAAGACTACCAAAATTGAGAAGAGAATTGCGTAACTCGATCGGATATAATTGACACAGGATCCCCATGCAAATGGACTATCTCTCGAATGTACAGCTTAACATAGTCATCCTCCAAATAGTTGGTCTGAAATGGAAGAAAATAAGCGGACTTGGTCATCCTATCTGCAATCACCCAAATGGAGGATTTAGTTATCTCATGAACAAATACTCCCCCACCTTCGGAATCCAGAAGTCAAACTCCCAGATTTGCAAGCCACTGAATATCCTTCACCATCTCCATTTTTATTTCCTCCACATAAGAAATACTGTCCATTGACAATTTACTAAGGGTGTCAACCACCACATTAGCCTTGCCAGGATGATAGTGCAGGATTATGTTATAATACTTCAATAGTTCTAACCATCGGCCCTGCCTGAGATTCAATTTTTTCTGCGTGAAAACATACTGCAAACTTTTGTGGTTAGTAAATATGTCAAAATGTACCCCATACAAATAATGACACCATATCTTGAGCGTGAATACCATTGCTGCTAACTCTAAGTCATGGATGGGATAATTTTTTTCGTGCACCTTTAACTGCCTAGATGCATAAGACACCACCTTACCATGCTGCATAAGTACACACCCTAGTTCTACTAAGGATGCATCACAGTATACAACAAAACCCCCTGTACCTTTAGGAAGGGTCAAAACCGGTGCAGTAGTCAACTTGTCTTTCAGTTTCTCAAAACTATTCTCACAAGAGTCAGAACACAAAAATTTCACCTTTTTTGAGTGAATTTAGTAAGCAGAGCATCTATGGAGGAAAAACTCTCTACTAACCTTCTGTAATACCCTGCCAAACCTAAGAAGCTCTGGATATCGGTTGGAGTCATAGGTCTGGGCCATTTTCTAACTGCCTCGACCTTTTGGAGGTCAACTTTAATCCCCTCACTAGAAATGATGTGCCCCAGGAAAAAAATAGCACTAAGCCAGAATTCACATTTGGAAAACTTTGCATATAACTCATGATCTTTAAGGGTCTAAAGGATAATTCAGAGGTGATTGGTATACTCCTCCTCACTCTTAATGTAAATCAAAATATCATCGATGAAAACTATGACAAATAGATCTAAAAATTGATGGAACACCCTATTCATTAGGTCCATAAAAGCTGCAGGGGCATTAGTCAGTCCGAAGGACATAGCTAAGAATTCACAGTGGCCATAACAGGTTTGGAAAGATGTTTTGGGAATGTCAGCCTCCCTAACCTTCAACTGATGATACCTTGAACAAAGGTTTATTTTAGAGAAATATTTGGAACCTTGAAGTTGCTCAAAAAGATCATCAATTCTAGGAAGACGGTATTTGTTTTTAATTGTAACCTTATTTAGCTGATGGTTGTCTATACACATACAAAGCGAACCATCTTTCTTACACATGAAGAGTACAGGTGCACCCCGGGGAGAAACACTAGGATAGATAAAGCCCTTGTCAAGAAGATCTCTTAACTGTTCTTTCAACTCTTTTAATTCTTCCAGAGCCATTCTATATGGCGAAACAGAAATAGGACGAGTATCTGGCAATAAATTAATGTGAAAATCTATCTCCCTATCAGGAGGTATTCCAGGGAGATCATCGAGAAAGACTTTTGGGAATTCATTAACAATGAAAATAGATTAGAGAGAAGGACTTTCAGTACTAGAATTTTTGACTCGAATAAGATGATACAAACAACCCATGGATATAAGTTTACGGGCTCTGAGATAGATATGAACTTCCCCTAGGTGCTAAAGAATACCCCTTCCACGCAATCACTAGCTCATTTGGAAAGGAGAAAGTAACTTTTTGGGTCCTACAGTCTAATGTGGCATAACACGATTAGATATAATCCATTCCCAAAATAGAATCAAAGTCAATCATATCCAGCTCTACAAGATCCACCACAGTATCAAGATTACAGATAGAAATAACACAATTTCTATACACCCTCCTATCCACAATAAATTCACCAACAGTAGAAACAGAGAAGCAACAACAACAACAAACCCAGTGTGTTCCCACAAAGTGGGATTTGGGGAGGGTAAGATGTACGTAAACCATACCGCTACCTCCAAAAAACTAGAGAGGTTATTTTCGATAGACCACTGGCTCAAGATAAAGAAGTAGAAACAAAGAAGGGTTCTAGAATATTTTCAGGCTTAAAGCCAAAACTAACTGCCACATACGGGGTCACATAAGACAAGGTAGACCCGGGATCAAGTAACATATACACATCACGGGAGAAAATTTATAACATACATGTAACAACATCTGGTGAAGCCTCTGTATCCTGGAGGTTAGATAAAGCATATAATTAGTTACGATCGCCACCGGTAGCTGAAGTACTACCTTGGGTAGTGGTGGTGGTGGCGCTGTGGAATTAGCTTGGGACTTAGCACCACTAAAATTCCCTCTTGCGGAAGGATAGTCTCTCTGAAAATGTCCTAACTATCCACAAGTATAACATACCAACGTGCCCAACTAACACTTCCTTGGGTGATATTTACCACAAGTCCCAAATTGCAGGAAAAACCAATGTGGCTAAGACACACTGTCTTAGAACTGAGTACCCTGCATCTTTCAACCACTATTAGGCTAAGGTTATAAGATCGCTGATCAAGTTTGGGTCTGGGCACTGGGGTGCTAGCTGATTTCTAAGAATTTCCCTAAAACTTCTTTTTAGACCACTTATTTCCCCAATTACTACCTTGATGCTGACTAGTATTCTGATCTATGGACCTAGCTCTCTTGGCTTGCCTCTTTTTCCCTTACCTCAGCCAGCCTCTTCTTCTGCTCTTCATTCTGTTTCATATGAACGGACAATCTGGAGAAATCCATATCTCTATTTAGCATTGCTCCTTTGCATTCCAACACCAGATCATCCGAGAGACCAAATGAAAATTTTCTCATGCGAGCTCTCATGTTACTCGCCAATTTTGGAGCATAACGGGATAGTTAGGTGAACTTCAAAGTATACTCTTTGACACTCATTTTTCCTTATTTCAAGTTCATAAATTCTTTTGCTTTGGCTTCCCTCAATTCCTGGGGAAAGAAACGATCCTAAAAAACTTCTATAAAATCACCCCACACTAAAGGCTCAATATCTCTACCTTTCGCATCCTCCCACTCATTATACCACTGGTTGGCCATATTCTTCAACTGATAGGTGGCTAATTCGACCTCTTCAAACCCATTCACATTTATGACCCTGAAGATTTTCTCCATCTCATCAATGAACCCTTGGAGGTCCTCCTCAACTTTCAAACTAGTAAACATAGGTGGGTTTAATCTCATGAATTGACCAACCCTATATCTTCGGACCGATGGGCCTGAGAAGCCACAAGTTGAGCAATCATATGCATAAACTACCGAAATTCAGCATTAGAGACCTCTCTCTGGGTGGTCTGAGTACGATTAAATCTAGATCAAAGATCCTGAGGTAGACTAGTCTGGACAGAAGGAATGCCTGAAGTAGCTGCAAACTCTAGAGTATGAGCTCTATTACAGGTCGGCATCCCATGAGTAGGGCGGACATCCTCATCTTGGTTATTTTGTTCATTGGATCTACGGGGAGGTATGATTGACTTATGAAATATAGGATATCATAGATTAGAGGGCATTCAGACTCTATATCACGAATTAAATCATGACAAGAAAGAGAGACATTCCTAAACGCCTAGTAGCTTCCTACTTATAAGTGTGGCATGCTACACACCCATAAATAGGACTCTACCCAACACGATTTCGAACACACCCTGGGACCATGAACCATGCTCTGATACCAAGTTTGTCACAATTCGAACCAAGGCCCTGTCCGTGTTAGACATCCCAAACCGTGAAGGCCTAAAAGCCCTTTTCTAACTGGCAATCACATACACAGTTCATATACTATAAGGTAAAAGACAAAAAAAACATGACAAAATGGAAACATGGTCATTCTTTTACTTCAACTGAACAATACAAAAATGAGTTCATGAAACATTCAAAAACACATGACACTAGTCTACAAAATCTTTAACAACATGAAAACAAGTTCTGTATGAAAACTAGGACAAGTACCCCAGCTAGACCATGAACTAAAATCAAATAAACCATATCAAGGCCTTCCGAAATAAGGGAGGCTCACCCACTACAAACTTTTGACAACAATTCTACTTCTTAGCGGCACCCCTAAACTGTGCCTCAAATCCTGAAATATAGGGGGTCAATACAGATGTACTGGTATGTAGAATAATCCAAAAAAAAAAATTTTATACAACATAGGTGAGAGTATTTAATAAAACATTACACATATAACAATTTAAAATACATGGGCAGTTTCAATAGACTTCAAAACAATTCTGTAAATACAACTCCTTTCTTTATTTTACTTTTGAGCTAGGTGGTACACCCTACAATTCTACAATCTACGGGCTATATGAAATCCTCCCTTGACTCGGAGGCCAAGCACCCAACCCAAGTTTTCCACATGGTTTGGAGTTTATGATTTTGATATGCCACAGGGCACTAGACCAGCGTATAATCCCTTTTGAGGACATAATAAACCTATATCAGCAAAATACGGTTTTGGACAATAAGTTTTCAGAACTCATCCCTTCTTCGGGTAACACCTAACTCTCTTAAGCCCATTTTTAGTCTTTTCTAAACATGCTTTTTTCTGAAATCAAATTCTAAAAACTCGATAAAAATCCAAATGTTTGCTCTATTCTAAGTCTGTCATGGCATTAACTATTTTGGTATCATCATACCAAGAATTGCAAGTCATATACACAGTCATATCATAATATGCTTAGTTCTTTCAATCTAATGAAGTCAGTTGACCCCCAAAAACATTTAACAACCTAAGAGAGTTCTTATTTCAAAACATATGTCAAACTAGGCAAAGATTTTCTCTTTTCAACATTTCAACAAATATGGTCAATTTATCAAAACAATCATGAAATTCTTTCAATTATCATATTTAGCATTGACAAACAAGAAAATATCCCTCTCTTCAATTCACAACCAACATAAAGTTCGTAAATGATAGTAAAAAATCCTTGGCTCATGCTTTGAGACATGCAATTGAATAACCCTTAGCTTGTAAATCAAGAAGTAACACAATGAGAGAGGAAAATTTGTTCTTCATGCTGTCAATATATATTTCAAAATTGAAAACACATATGTACACAGACATGAGTAAAATTCAAATTCAATGTAAGGCCTCAAGACCAGAACTCTATATCATTGAAGAGTTCACAATGCATACTTTTTAATGTAATTCAAAACCCTTCATAAATCCATGATTTCTCAACATTCAAAATATTACTATAACGATTTCACCATGCCCATGAAGTTTAGAAGGGGCCCACCTACCGTAATTACGAAGAATTCACAAAAAAATTTGACTCTTTAATCTTGAATGCCCAAACCCTAGGTTGCTTTTCTTTTCTTATGCCTTAGATGATGAACTAAGGATTTCACAGGGTTAAAACTTGTTTTTGGACTTTAATCTCGTGTAATTATGTTTAGGGACAGTTATAAGATGTAAAAAGACTTTGTTCCCCTTTGTATTAACTCAAAAATAGAGTTCTTACACCGCAAAAATAGAGGGTAGGTGGCGCCTAACCCATGGAAAACCTCAAGGTTTAAAGTGTCTAACCCGTGGAAAACCTTAAGGTTTGTAGTTCCTAACCCATAAGGTTTCCGGTGCCTAAGCTATGGCCAACCCTTTCCAGTGAAAGTACGCAATGGTAAGGCGATGCCTAGCCATCTCCTAAGCTACAGTTTGCGATGCCTACTTAGTTTTGAGGTCCTTAAATAATCCCTACACCCTCCACAATATCAATACATGATATACCATCACTATGGGGGTCCTAATAATCATTTTACAAGCATCAAAAGAGTGTTACGACTATGGGGTGTTACATTTGAAAAAGAAGAAAGTAGTCAAAGCACACTCCTATGTGCAAAAATAATATGCTGAGAACTCTTAAGTGTAAATGTGAGTGAAAGAATGAATCTGAAAAGGAAAGTGTTGTAATAATTCAACTAGTGTAGTGTTATGTATTAAACAAAAAAAGATTAAAAGGTAGTTGTGTGTGTGGTAAAAGTATAAATACACATTAGAAGATAAAGAGATGAAGAAGAGGGTCAATAAAAGTAAACAAATGAATTGTCTTAAAGTGCATAGGGATAGTAGTCACTATTAGCCAAATGGTTCCTACCCATCCCTTAGACAACATTACAACCTTAAGAAGTTCATTTTGATCCTACAAGTTTGATCCTTTGTTTGATTGAGTAGTACAACTACAGACAATCCTATGGTATATGATCATGTTTGAAACATTCTTTGGAGTGTGAGTGATTTTGTTAAGAATATGTCCCAGGTAGATTCTATATGCTTGTATTGTGAGAGTAGGGGCATAATCAAAGGTGAGGGTCATGTAATGGTAAGAATTTGGAAAATTAAAAGCTCTGTCATCAAAACATAGTCATGATGGCTAGCTTTTTTACTCGAAGAGTCTGTTTAGAGGCCGTGTGATTCTACTATGATATGTTGATAGTGGTGAATATGCTTGATCGAGTGAAGTATCTACTGTGATTAAAATGTTTAGCAAACTATGGTATGAGTGGTCTAGTTTAACAGGTTGCATAAGGTCCCGACGTGTCATGAGGTGTAAGTGGATTGTTTGAGGGCAAACAAGGTTGTAAGTATGGGATGGTGATCTTGGGCTTATTTGCACACCCAATTGCTAATTATTTTCCCTACCTTAACTGATTTTGTGAGTTACATTTCGTATATATTCATTTGTTTGAGCTTAAAGTGTGTTCATGAACTAAAGGATGTGATTAGTAGTTTTAGGCTGAGATTTTACGTAGATCAAGATTTACTTGACTTTGATGAAGATCTTGTTGATGATGGATGCATTATATTGGATATTGGGATGCAAGATAGGCTAAAAATAGGTGTTTGAAGGCAACTATGGATTATAGGCCATGAAAGCGAATCAAAAGAGTGCACTTGGTGGAAAAATTGGAGAACATAACATGCCTCTGTGTCATAGAAGTTGCATTCCCAATTAGTGGTGTGGCACAAATATGGCCCAAAATCGGTTGGCAAGAAATAGTAGCACACCGTGATTTCAAGGTGGCACGGAGGTAAATTTCCGTTATTTGAAGGTGACATGGAGAGAGTATTTCGGCACTTGTTTGGACTTGACTATAAATAGGACACTTGATTTAATTTTGCATTCATGATTGCATACGTCTTGAGGAGTAAAAAACACACGCAAGGCTTGAACCTAGGATTTATTTCTCTACTCTTCTCTTCTGTTTCAATTATTGTATGAACAATTCTCATTTTATTATGTTGATTCTAAACATGAGTGGCTAAGCACCTTTGTTCTGTGTTGAGGGCAAACATGTGATTGTAGTTCGTACTCTTGAGTTGGTTTAATGATGAATTTACTTAAATGGTTCTTTCTACTAATTTAATGTTTAACCATTAAGATACATTTGTAGTCCTCTTGTGAACCCGCAAGGAGAATCATCAGGATAGGATAAGGAGTTTAGGGGACGAGTTCTCATCTTTCATAAGGTAAAGATTTTATTTGTGTCTAGCATAGGAATATATTTAGAATGCCTTGTTTGGTTCAAATACGGAACGATAGCTTAATGCATCTAAACTGAATTATTGCGTCCCTACTTAACGATTTAGTTGTTATATCCTTTTAGGTAGACGATTAGAAGTTTGGAAGATCATAGTCATATTATCAACCCTGTGAACCAACATCCTAATATACAATGTAACCATCAGAGAGTATAGGTACACAGGATTGCAAGAAGCGCCTTGACCCCGGAATTTCCCTATAATGTTATTAACTTTGCGAAGTATTTCACTATTTTAAAACATTGATTGTTAGTTTATTTAGAATCACGGACAAACCGTGTCTTAATCGGTTACTTTCACACTTGTTTGAGACACTAGTATAAATTGACTTAAGGAAATTATGAGAATCAAAGTCCCCGTGGATACGATATCTGGACTCTTAATCGTATATTAGTTGTACGACCGCATACACTTATGTGTGCATTTGGACGCAACCAGCACTTATGTTGTTATATATTTTATAATGGTTTATTAGGTCTATTAGTTTCTTCATGTTCGTTTGTTAAATGTTGTATGGTTAGCCAAAATATATCAATTGTTTCATCAAGTTATTTACACTGCACGGATTGCTGGGAAAATGCTCAACAGCAGAGGCCAAAATGCTCTTGTGGCCAGAGGATGGAACAAAAACTCAAAGTACATCTACTTGTGGCCACTCTACTAATGACAGTCACCTTCGCCAGGAGGCTGTGAGTTTTGACAGTGATCCTGATATCCCTAATAAAGGGATCACGATTCTATCAACGGAAAGAGTATTCCTGGATGAAATATTATATATTTTCTTGACGAACAGCCAATGAAGGGATTTGCTATTTGCCTGATCACTACTCTGAAGAAAGGAATTTGGTTTTTGCCTTGACTAAAAAGAAAGGGATTTGCCGTTTAGATAAAAAGAATATATTACAGTTTGGCCTTTTTCTCAACAAAACCAATACTAGTGTACTTATAAAGGAATAACAACAACATATCCAATGTAGTCCTAAAATGTAGGATTTGGGGAGAATAGAGTATACGCAAACCTGACCTTTAGCTCTACCTTAGAGGTAGAGTGGCTATTTCTGACAGACCCTAGTACAAGATAAAAATTAATCTAGAAAAGGAAGTAATGAAAAAACAAACAGGCAGTAGTAAAACAATAAATAGTAGCAGAACCATACTAAACCAAAGTAATACTATAATCAATCTACACAACTATCAGAAAGGATAGCAAGTCAAACACTCCTACCTACTAGTAGGATACACTTCTACCAACTATCTTTGTAGTGAGTGAAAAATTAACTACTCCCATCTTTTCTAAGTAGACGTGTCCTACCTGCCGATTTGACACCCCTAAAAATAGATAAATTAGAAGACCACCAGTTGCTTTGATCAATTGGGACAACCTGATTTTAAGACAAAATGGAAGAATCTAGAGGATGAAACAGGACGCTAGCAGAAACCAAAGATACTTTTTTCAGCGGATCAAACGCATCTAGTTGTGGCCACTCTGCTAGATACAATAGTCACCTTTCCAGCTGGTTTCACATTGCCAGGAGGTTTTTTCAATGATCCTAATTAATAAGGGGATATATGGCGATTCTAACGAGAAACGCACTTTGTGCATTTGCACAGAATGCTGTTTTCGCTTAATAGAATCGCCATCCCTTTATTAGAGCTATCGGTATCGATACCTCTTGGCAAGGGGAACCAGTTGCAAAGATGACTGTCACTAATAGAATGACTACAGCTAGATGTATTTGAGTTGCCTTCATGAATCCTTTCCCGTGATGAAAGGTAGAATGGAATTGCCTGCTTCTTGAAAACTAAAGGAGAGTATATATATAGGAAGGTAAAAGTTGAGACTCAATATACAGATACTGTTTGGATAGTACTTAACAATGTGAAAATGCTGCAGATAAAGGGGTGTGATCAGTGGGAACGAAGGAAAATATTTTTTCGAAAAATAAGTTTCTTATTTTTATTTTTTTTACGTCCGGTACATTAGCAAAAAAATATTATTTTAAAAATATTTGTAATAATCTAGGCAAATATTATAGGAGGTGGGTTTATGGAGTTACATGGGACATGGTGAAGATGAGGTGTGCGGTTGATGGGAAGGACACAATAAATGTGAAATGTCACTTGTGGAACTTGTTTTCCTTTCTCTCGGAAAGTCATTTTCCTCATTTTTTAAGAAACTTTCTAGAGAAAATCTTTTCTTAATATTTTAATATAACAAACATGGAAAAGTTAAAAAATATTTTTTCGTCACGAACAATACAACTAGAATATTTTTTTCGGTTGGTTATCGCAAGCCACCAATACTTTATAGGGCGGGGAAAACCTCGTTGAAAGTATTAAAGAGGATGCTTTAGCTAGTGGAGAATGTGCAAAAAAGTGAAATGTACAAGGTTTAGTATTTCATTAATCTTCTCTTTATTACCTCATCTGCCTTCTTTTTCCTCCACTTTTTCTCTTTTGGTAAGTTTGATTCGAAATCAAGTTATTCCAAAATTAAAATTATAACTTAAGGTATGCATTCAGCTTTTCGGATTAATATTATACTACTCAACTTGTCTTCGCTTTGCGCGATCATAAAAAAATATATGAATTTATTATACCTTTTTGGTATTTTAAAAAAATGCCTATAAACAATATAATTTGTGTTAGTTCATGAATGTGAAAATACCACTAATATATTCTTGATTACATGTAATATTTCATTCACATTTACCTTGAAGG
>NW_025847478.1:0-1895 GCF_002878395.1 Capsicum annuum | reverse complement strand
CTGCTTTTTGCATTTCTTCCTTTACTTCGAATTCTATTTTTATTTTCATAACTCCTATTGTTATTTCTTTTTCTGCTATATTTTTATTATTTATTAAACTTCTTGGTAGATCTGGGCACATATCATTATCAGACTTTATTTCTTCATTTTTTACTAGATATTTTGCTATATAATTTTCTTCTTGTCCTGTATTCAAAAGTATTAGATATTATTTGTAGGGGGTGCGGATATTAAATAGATCTAATAGATTTATTAGGTTTCTAGTGAATCTATTTTTATTTGTGCGTGGGTATTTTGTTTCAATATCTTTTAATGATTTACTTTTTTCGTAAGATATATTCATTAATTTGTTTATTATTTTATCCTGTAGTAATTGTAGAGTTACAAATTTCTGTATAATAATTTATCCTATCTGTACTGTAATATATATCTAATTCCAGATTTTCAATGTTATTTATTATCTTGTGTTGTTCTTATAGTAGTGAGTTTTTTAAATTATACAAACTATCACATGTACTTTTATCTAAATTTTCTAAGGTTTCTTCTATCCATATTAATTTTTCTTTTAGATTTTTCATTATTTTTCTAATTTGGTTTCTATAATTAATTTCATTATTTAGATTTTCTTGATTTTCTCTAGTTTTTCTAATATATTCTAACATTTCTTAATCTGTATAATATCCTTTTGGATAAATTTCTTTGTATAACTGTTCTAGCCAATTTATAGTTTCAATTTCATAGTCTATTACTTTTTCTAATATTATTTTGTTAATATCTATAATTTCTATTTCTTTAAGTATATATAAGATTAAAGCTTTAAGATAATCTAGATGATCTATCTTTTAAAATTGGTTTTGTTATAATATTTTATAGTTGTTTGTTTTAGCCTTAGTAGTTCTTGCATATTTTTATTATGAAATTCCATGTATTTTATGTTTTTATCTTCCATGTATTTGTCTATATTTATTTTTATCTGTTTTTCTAGTAACTGTATGTTTCTCATATTTTTTCCCAAATTTTCTATGTGATTTGTCATGGTAAGTATTTGTAAGAGTAATTAGGTAGATATGGTATATAATTTACTCTAGTCATGTAATATTTACCAAATGCTTTTTCTAATATGATTTTTCTTATATCTACTACTTTTATATCTCTAAGTGCATACAAAATAAGTATTTTAAATTTATCGACCATCACATCAGATAAATAATTATTCATTTTCATAAAATTGCTTTTTTCAAAATATTCCCTTCAACCATGTACATAACAAAATATGGTCATCTTAGATTACTATATACTAGATTATTCTTAAATAATATGTTCTTCGGTTACTATTAACATGGTAATTCGGATACTTTTTCCCTTAAACAGCGCCTCTACTCTGGTTACTCTCCGCCACGGCTTCTTGCCTCATTGGTTTCACCTTTAGGATGGCATAGTCCTTAGGGATCTTTCTCCGTTTCCGCTTTGTTAATAAACTTCTTAACATATTCTTCTTCTAATAATTCTACTATAAAGTAACTAATATGAATTTATTTTATCACATCATGATTGTTGGAAATTATGAATTTAGCTATTCATAATCATAAATAAATATACCTGTTCGGGTAGTTTTGATATTTCTGAAGTTTGTTCCTCCATAGCTTTTTCCATTGAAATATATTTATTTAATTAACTGAGTAAAATATTTTTTGTGGAATGGAGAGAATGTTTGCTTCAATGCATGAAGGCTTGCCTTTGCAATGCCTTCTGCTTTCTCTATTTATAGAACAAAATCTAAACCAAATTTCTACAAATCTTTACACGTTTTTAAATGTAAAACAAAAAGCTAAAAAGTCAAAAAAAAAGGGCTAGGCTACTAACTAGCCTACTAGCCTTTTCTTACAAATCTACAA
>NW_025847477.1:0-1715 GCF_002878395.1 Capsicum annuum | reverse complement strand
AAACCAGCTTTGAATAATCTCTATACGAGACTAAATCACATATTTCAACTTGAGATCAAACGGGTTCATTGGAATCAGAGCAGGGTGCGTTATTTTTGTTTCACCAGAGCTTCGGTGAGCTTAAACGATGGTAGAGAGACATGGGTCAGTCAAATTTTTGATTGATTTTGGGATGTTACTCAATCGGTTCCAATAATTCTGGATGAAAGATTGAAAGACGGGATTGGGGAGATGGTTTTTCTGGCCAGTCACAATTTTCGGTGAAATAATTGGAGAAGAAAACTTCTGCTCATTGATTTTTCCCTTTTATTTCTCCTTTTTTACTGATCTTCACTTTCTCTCTTTCATCTCATTTTTTCTAACCCTCCTATATCTCTGTGTTACTCACTCTGACCAGTTTCTCAAATCACTGTGTGCGTGTTTACGTGTAGCGGTGTGTGTGTGTGTGTAATTTAGTATAGAAGAAGAAAAATAAAGACAATGATGTGGGTTTGTGCATGGTTTTTTTATGTTTATTGATGAGTGTTGAATTGAAAAGGGGAAGATGGTAAGTATCTGTATATTGATGGTAAAAAGGGGAGCGTTCTGTGTGTGTAGAGAGAATTATGTATGTATTCTGTATGTGAGAGTTGTGTCAATTGTATTTGATCCCCCTGTGCATATGAATCCTGGATGTATATGTATTGGGTATTCTGTTGAGGGAAAGGGATAAAAAAATATGAGTCCCTTGGGGTGTATAGGTAGAAGTGGGGTAAGAAAAGAGGTTGGGTAGGGTAGTGAGGTTAAAACAAGGTTTTTCAGGATAAGGGAATATTAGGGATTTATTAAAATTTTGTTATTTTTTGGTATTTTTATGGGGTATAATCCCATGGGTGAGAGTGTATGATAGCCTGAGGTAAAAATGGATGAATTGGGTTTTTGGGAGGGACAAAACTAGGTGTTTACACACCCTAATCACAATATTCATACATATATACACAGCAATAATACAGTAGGGGATTCATTTTTTTTCTATTGGAGACACAACATACACACAACCACCGTCTTCTCCACATAACACACACTCCATTTTCCTTTTCTTCTTCATGGGCACACACAACACACACTTGAATTCCACTCACAAAAAAACCAACACTACCCACATACACCTACTGTATAAAGAAATTCATACGAACTCTCACATAGAACTGATCTCACACCGATTAATAATATACACACAGAGAATAGTAAAAGAGAGAAAAAGAGGAAGGAAGAAAGCTGGTCAGCTTTGAGTATCCCAACGAGGTTGTCGCTTGAAAATCCATCAAAAACCAACTGAAACCAGCCGCTCAAACTACCGAATCCGACCTCCCAGTGTCGATTTCAGTGACCATCCACCAAAAAATGTCTGACTCTCCGGCAAGTTACAAGGATCAACTCAATCAGTCCAAAAAACATTATTCTGTTGACTATTTAGAGTTGTTGGAGCTCTGGTGAATCAAATTACCGCTGGAAATTGAGCACAGGATGCGGGTTATTCATCGATTTAGTGGATCCCATTCGAATCGAATGTTGAAATAATCTCATTGGCAGAGTTAGTTTGAGGTTCCGAATCCGCAAGGCTCCCCCATTTAATTGGATAACACATGATTTAAAGTGGCATTAAGGTCCTTTTATCATCTCATTCTCGATTAATTCTAATTGTTTAATACTTTGCGTGTTGAATTCATGGTATG
>NW_025847476.1:0-1923 GCF_002878395.1 Capsicum annuum | reverse complement strand
CACCAAACTAGTGGTTAAGTAGTAAGCCTTAATTACACCATAAAGGGTGTCACTTTAACCCTCTTATACTCCAATTACATTCACATGCCATGCATATTCATACAACATCCTCCAATATCAGTTTTGGATTCATTTATCCTTCCAACTAATGCATTAAACCAAATTGAGCCATAGACATAAATAATCATCAATTTAATAGTATATCATCATATCCACCTTCCATGACTCAATTACCATATTCACCTACTACAATTCAATACAACCAAACCATGTAAAATAGTCCATAACCCTATTTCCATCATCTTTCAATAACCAATACATATAATCCTCTATCACACATATACATATGGAAAAGAACAAAGGCAAACAATATTCATACCTTAGAGTTCACCTCTTGATTATGCAATCCTGTTTGTACAAATAATAGGTGCCGTTCGAAGCTCTCGAGATGACAAACGTAGTTATCGGATTATTTTGGAATTTCTACGGTTGAATCAAAAGTAATTTAAAGGACAAATTTGGCTAGAGTTTGTTCTTTCTCAATGATTGATGATGAAAATGAGGTTTTGAACTCATATACATGTATATATACACATATTCCCGTCCATAATATAATAAGAAATGACAAAAATGCCTTTAAAATTTAAATAATGTCAAATCTGTCCTTTGGTGGACTATTTTGATAAGCTAAAGTAGATCGACCCTAACTCTTTGCTCCGATATAGGATTTGGGTGAAATTGGTATCGTTGGAAGTATAATTCAAAGGGATTTCATTTCATATAAAGTAGGCCACCCAATTCGTCCTGTACAAGGATTATGGTCGTTTGAAGTTGACCCTAAAAATCTGTTTTGATAGGCTGAAGTAAAACGAGTATAACTCCTTACTTAGATGTTGGATTTGGATGAAACCAATTGCATTGGAAATAAGACTCAAATATCTTTCTTTTCATAGGTCGCAGATCTCCCATTTCATTATATTAAGGGAGTTATGATCGTTCGAAGTTGACCCAAAAATTCGGCTGGCCTCAGTAGTTTGTGTGCAGGAAATTTTCCTGCACATTTACTATTCCCATTTACTATTCCCACATATCCCGGCCACCGTTTTATAATTTCGAACGTGCTCGATTATATCCGAAACCTATCCGTTTTGGAAATCTTTATATCGTTGGAAAGCTTATTCAATAACCTTCGCATGGAACCATCGACGGGCAAATTTCAGTATAAATAAAATAAAAAAATTAATTCCATATAAATAAAACCAATACACGTACTTGAATACGCCAATACACGTACTTGAATACGGGGTATTACATATTTCCCCCCTTTAGGACATTTGTACTCGAATGTTAGCGTAGTTATTCAACCGAAACAAGTTCAAGTCCATTATTAATATTCACATCATCACATAAACACTATGCATATATAAAAAAAAGACTTACTTGTTAATGTTCTAACTCCGTTTCTTGAACTTCCTCTTCATCTTTGAACAAATGATGGTACTTAGATTTCATTGCTTCCTCAGTTTCCCATGTAATCTCTTCCCTTTGACGATTTCTCTAACGTACTTTCACAGATACTATCTCTTTATTTCTCATCTTCTTAACTTGGTGATCTAGAATAGAAATAGGCACTTCCTCATAGGTAAGATCTTTCGCAACTTGCACATCCCCAGTAGAAGTGATATGTGATGGATCTCCGATGCACTTTTGAAGTATTGACACATGAAATACCAGATGTACTGATGAGAGCTCTTGGGGTAGCTCTAATTCATATGCAACTTGTCCAAACCTTCGAGTGATCTTATACGGGCCTATATAACGTGGACTCAACTTCCCTTTTTTGCCAAATCTCATTACCCATTTCATTGGTGATACCTTTAAAAATACCCAATCACCTATAGAAAACTCTAGCCCTCTCCTTCT
>NW_025847475.1:789-3438 GCF_002878395.1 Capsicum annuum | reverse complement strand
CTATTCAAGCAAGAGAGAGAGAGAGAAAGAATTGTGAGTTTTAAAATTGGTAGTTGGTTTGTGGCCTTGAATTCCTTAGAGGTTTTCCTTATCTCTACCCCAACTTGATACAGTTGATTCAACTAATTGGTTGGCGAGCTTGAATCTTTGTCTTCCAAATTCTGTTGTATTTTTGTTTGTTTCAGTACGATTTTGTTCTTCATTTTCAAATGCTTCACTCATTACACTTATCTTAACTGGCTCCCTGTCCTTGTCAAGGTGGTGAATGCCCAACAATCTCTGCTCAATTTCACTGGGAGCCCTGGTCAATTTTGCGCGTTTTCCTTTATTTTGCATTTGGTGCGAGACTTACCCATAAAAAAATAGAGCGTGTAAAAATGAAATAAGGAAGAATCAAAAGAAGGAATAAAAGAATTATGTTTGAATAGAAGGTATTTCTACCAGTAAAGTAAGAAAGCTTATTTGGGGGTGTATATTGACTTTAATAACGCATGACACACAATTTGGAGCAGATATTTGATCCTTCAAAATTGTCTAATCTCGAATTAGGTTGCACCTTTCAATCAAATCAAATCATCCTTCTTGATCTTTGTCCTGTCATGATAAACTTTGTATGACTAAAGTTATTCCTTCTAGGATTTTCTCAATTGACCTCTCTAATTTTGATTGTCTCGTTCATCATTGTCTTATGGCACCCCTGAGGGTTTTCACCAATAAGATTTTATTTTTTTCCCTTTTCTTTTTGATATCTTGTGGTGCCTCCATGGGTTTTCACCGACAAGCCCTTTTATATATATATATATATACAACGCACAAGGCTTGACATTCTCAAAAATTGATCGAAAGGTCTTTAATGAACATGGGGAAAAGAATTTTTAGGATAAATTACAACTTGAGAGCCATGTAAAAGTGACAATAGGATATATATCTCATCTTTTTTAAATACCAAGATTTTTTTTTTTGTCAGACCGGACCCCAAGATAGGGCTGCCTACGTATCCATTTAGGAATCAGGTCGAACGTAGTTCAATGCTAACGCATTATCTTTTTTTTTTTGACTCCAAAGAGGATAAGCAAGGAAAGGTAAATAAGGCTTGAAGGGCTGACAAGGAATTAATGACATTTAGTTAAGAAGAATGATGGTGTTTCGTCATCTCAACTTGAGAATGTTAAGCACAAGTGTGTCAAATATAATATCTTTTGACTGAATCGGCATTGATAGCTTTTTCTAGCATTTTTTCATCTAGATCCGCAAGTTGCAAAGCTCCATTTGATAATACTTGTTTAACTATGTATGAACCTTGCCAGTTTGGAGAAAACTTTCCTTTAGCCTCTTCTCGGTGTGGAAGGATACATTTTACAACAAGTTGGCCGGCCTCAAATTTTCTAGGACGTACCTTCTTATTGTAAGCTCTCGCCATCCTCTGCTGGTATAATTGACCAAAGCAAACTGCCGTCAACCTTTTTTCATCTATTAACGATAATTGTTCTAGTATAGACTTGACCCATTCAGTATTGTCAATTTCAGCTTCACCGATGATTCGAAGCGAGGGAATTTCGACTTCTGCGGGTATCACAGCTTCAGTCCCATAGACTTGTAAATAAGGAGTTGCGCCAGTCGATGTACGGATAGTTGTACGATATCCAAAAAGAGCAAACGGTAATTTATCATGCCACTGTCGAGATCCTTGGACCATTTTCCTAAGAATTTTTTTAATATTCTTGTTTGCTGCTTCAACGGCTCCATTTGCTTTAGGACGGTAAGGGGTAGAATGATGATGCACGATCTTGAATTGCTCACAAACCTCTTTCATTAGATGACTATTGAATTGGTTGCATTGTCTGTGATAATGGACTTTGGTATACCAAAACGACATATGATGTTCGAATGAACAAAATCCACTACTATTTTCTTCGTGACTGATTTGAAAGTAGCAACTTCTACCCATTTGGTGAAATAGTCAATAGCGACCAGTATGAATCGATGCCCATTAGAAGCTTTTGGTTCTATTGGACTGATTACATCCATGCCCCAAGCAACGAATGGCCAAGGAGCAGACATAGGATGCAGCTCTGAAGGTGGCGAGTGAATAAAATCACCATGAATTTGACACTAATGACACTTGCAAACAAAGCGAAAGCAATCTCGCTCATAGTTAACCAATAATATCCTGCCCGCACAATCTTCTTCGCTAAAATATAGCCATTCATATGCGAACCACATACCCCCGAATGTACCTCATTCATGATTCTTTCAGCTTCCTGAATATTAACACATCTCAATAAGTTCAAGTCTGGGGTTCGTTTGTACAGAATCTCCCCACTTAAGAATAAACCATTAGTAAGTCGCCTAATAGTCCTTTTTTGATCTGCATTGGCGTGTATTGGATATTCCTTTGACTTTAGGAAGCGTTTGATATCATAGTACCAGGGTTTATTATCTGGTTCTACATCAATTATATTGCAATAACCATGTTGATCTCGTATCTGTATCTCTAATGGGTCGATATGCATATTTCCTGGGTATGGGAGCATAGAAGCTAGGGTAGCCAGGGCATCAGCCAGCTCAGTATGGGATCTGGGAATATATCTAAACTCGATAGACTTGAACCTTTTGCTAAGGTCCTCTATGAACTGTTTGTATGGAATG
>NW_025847475.1:0-689 GCF_002878395.1 Capsicum annuum | reverse complement strand
TATTTCCTGGGTATGGGAGCATAGAAGCTAGGGTAGCCAGGGCATCAGCCAGCTCAGTATGGGATCTGGGAATATATCTAAACTCGATAGACTTGAACCTTTTGCTAAGGTCCTCTAAGAACTGTTTGTATGGAATGAGCTTGATATCTCTCGTTTCCCATTCACCTTGAATTTGTCGAATGAGTAATTCGAAATCTCCCAACACCACTAGCTTGTGTACATCCAGATTTATTGTCATATTTAACCCCATGATGCAAGCTTCATATTCTGCTGTGTTATTAGTACAAAAGAAACGAAGTCGTGCTATGGCAGAATGATGATGCCCGGTCGGTGAGACAAGAACCACCCCAATTCCTACTCCTTTGACATTGACTGCCCCATCAAAATATAATTTCCACGCATACATATCATCTTGAACTTCTTCCTCAATTGAATTTATCTCTTCATTAGGAAACTAAGTTCGCAAAGGCTCATAATCATTGTCAACTGGGTTCTCTGCCAAATGATCGGCCAATGCTTGCGCTTTTATAGCGGTACGAGTAACATACACAATGTCAAATTCTGTAAGTAAAATCTACCACTTCGCCAATCTGCCTGTGGGCATAGGTTTTTGAAAAATATACTTTAAAGGATCCATTCGAGATATGAGGTAGGTTGTGTAGGACGAAAGATAGTGCTTCAACTTCTGA
>NW_025847474.1:468-2358 GCF_002878395.1 Capsicum annuum | reverse complement strand
GAACAAAAGATATAGAATATTTAGAATACCTCAAAAATAATATAGAAGAATTACAAAGACTAAGAGAAAAAACTAAAGAATACTACAGTAAAGCATTTAATCAAATACCGTTTAATCACCCCCAAGATATGAATATTAATAAAATAAAAATAAATAAACTAAAACTAAAAATAAAAATATTTAGAAAATTTAAGAAATATCCACGCACAAATAAAAATAGATTCATTATTTATAATAGATCTATTTTAATACCCAAGTTATCCGCACCCCCTACAAATGGTACTATCTCGATATGTGGTAATTTGTGGGGGCATGTACAAGGGGTATTTTTGTGCTTTTGGTATAAATGGTTTTTCAAATATCTTATTCATGTTCATGTTCTGGTATGTTTGTCCACAACTTCTTTGCTTGTACCTGCAATTGTAGATTGATAAACGTTATGGAATTTATAGAGTGTCCCAACATCTCCTTTTAGCTTTGGAATTTTAATGTCTTCCGATCGACATAGTTCTACACATTGTTGAGTTAGCTGATTTGTAGCTTCAGACTTCAGTTTAACTTCATTAGTCTTTAGCTTTTCTATTTCATTACCCATACTGTCCACTTTCATTGAAAGCGTAGTTAGGGTTTTGAGTATCTTTTCTAAAGCATCATCTTATATTATATCAGTCTGTGTAGCTTTGTCTTGATATGTAATTTGCAATAATATTTTTGTTAGTACTAATTACTTTAATTGTAAATGTAAAATTTAATATATCCACTACTAGTCTCCGAATCTCTTTTGTTGTAATTGAATTTTGTATTTTCTTTGTTAGCCACCATCCAACCTGGGTATTATTTGTTCTCACAATAAATTTGTTATATACAATATATGATTCAAATGCTAATAAACATTTATATAATGAACATAATTCTTTTCTCTTTATTTCCTATTTTATTTCTGTTTCATTAAACGTACCTGAGTAGTATCTGCAATAATGTTCTAATTTTTCATTTTCGTACCTATATTTAAGTACTCCTTCATAACTCTATTCACTAGCATCTGCTTCTACTATATATATAAAGTTTTTATTTTCGTTTGGGAATTGTTATTTTGAAAATTCTTTACAAAGTATTTTTATTTTCTGGAATTGTTTTTTATCTTCTTCATTGTAATTATATTCTACGTCTTTTTTTAATTTTTCTGTAAAGTCTTTAGGTTTTCTGCTAATTTTGTTATATATGCTCTTACTTGGTTTACTAATCCTAAAAATGATTGTAATTTTTTTTTTTGTATCTAATTCTTCTTTTGAATTTATTATTTTTGGTACTATATGTTGTTGCATTTTTACTCCACTTTTATCTATTTGTATTCCTAAAAACTCTATCTATTTTTTCATAATATTGGCTTTCTTTTCACTTAAAATTAGGCGTTGTTTAAGGGAAAAGTATCCAATTACCATGCTAATAGTGACCGAAGAATATGTTATTTAAGAACAATCTTGTATATAGTAATCTAAAATGATCACATTTTGTTATGTGTATGATTGAAGGGAATATTTTGAAAAAAGCATCAGATGAAAAATGAATACTTATTTATTTGACGAAATTATAGATAAATTTAAAATACTTGTTTTATATGTACTTAAGGATATAAAAATTGTAGATATAAGAAAAATCATACTGAAAAAAATATTTGATAAATATTTTATGACTAGAATAAATTACATACCTCACTTACCTAACTACTCTTATAAATACTTACATACTAAACCTACACGTCAACCATGATAAATTACGTATATTTAGAATATTGGAAAATGGATATGAAAAATATACAATTAATAGAAAAATTAATGAAAACAAATTTAGAAGAATATATGAGAACCAAAGATATAAAATATATAGAAT
>NW_025847474.1:0-368 GCF_002878395.1 Capsicum annuum | reverse complement strand
CCTAAATGACAGATAATTTTGAAGTACTAGTTTTATAAATACTTAGAGATATAGAAATTATAGACGTAAACAAAATAATATGAAAAAAAATATTTAACATTGAAGATGATGAGTTAGATATAAATCAGATAGAAGACGAGTTAGGAGAAATATACTTAAGTGATAACAATCACTATTACTACCTAGATAATTATTCAGATGGATATTATATAGATTAAGAAATGCTAGAATATATTCAAAGAGTTAGAGAAACACAAAATTGGCTAAACGAAGAAATTAATTATAGAAACAAGCTTAGAAAAGGAAGAGAGCAATTAAAATAAAGATTAATTTGGATAAACTAAAAATAAAAATAAAAATATTTAGAA
>NW_025847473.1:0-1087 GCF_002878395.1 Capsicum annuum | reverse complement strand
GATTGGAAGAAATCACCTAGTGTTGTCTGCCGGATATTTTTAACACTAATGAATGCTGAAATTTTTCATTTTTAGAATGTAGTTTAGTTTGTTTGCTACTGTAATCATAATTTCAACGGACGAAGTAAATGTTAGGACTAAGTGATCATGACGACAGGAACTAGTAATATTTCAACTATCCATCAAAGTTGGAAGTACTAACAAGTAAAAGGGATCGAACGGCAATATGGTAAGAAGGAGAAAAATGTAATTCAGAAAATTCGAAGACCTATGAACTAAGTTGTTTGTGACAGAAGCGTATTGTTGTGGTATGAACTAAACTTTCCACCATCACATCCATGTGAAACTATGGCGTAATAATTGAGTTTACTGAACCATGTTCTCCACATAAGTTGCGTAGGATACCCTTCGAAAAGAAAAAAAAATTATGATGGCGGTGTGAAGTCTAGCTTGTGCTCACTTTGGCTATTTCACTGAGTACAGGTATGATGTAACTCTCTACCTAGCAAGGCTGAGGTAAATGGAATGAACCGCCTAGTGTTTTTTTTTCGCCACCGCTCGGATTTGAACCTCATCATATTTCTCCTCCCACTTCATTGACTACTACGCCACACCCTTGGGTGTCCTCGGATACCCTTATTTCTCTCATTCCATATTTCTATGATGAAAATCTAGCTTTATATACCACAGTATCAAGAAGTACAACGTAGAATAATGCTAAAAACTTCAAAGACGACATTACTGACCTTTCTCCCTATCATGCGACCTCCAGCTAAATGCGTAAAGTAGGTGTTGTAAAAATGGCAAAATAAATGCTTGAGGATCCTTTTCTGATAGCTCCTCTAAGTAACGACCATAGCTGATACCAGGAGCTGACGGTTCCGGGATGGCATGACCTTGCTGCCTAAACCATTCCAAATCCTTTGCTAATATCTCTGACCTTTCTAATCCTGTGTACCTGAAATCAGCATCTGCAGTCAAACGAAATAGAACTAAGCTACTGATTTTCTACCAAGTCATAACGGGATACACCTTTCCGATAAACCATTGCTTTCTTTTGTAAGAGGCACTTGATGGTTATAAATAC
>NW_025847472.1:717-1779 GCF_002878395.1 Capsicum annuum | reverse complement strand
ATATTATTGATTATGGATTGCTGAAATATTATTGTGAATTAATAGTCGAAGCATGTGTTAATCATGTGATTGAGTAAGAAATTGGGGATGGGAATTGCAAGGTTGATAAGATGAATTTGGATTACCTTTGAGTTTATTGTTGTTATGTTTCGTTCGGAATAAATATCAAGTTATAAATCCGATAGCATCATGTTTAGGCCGACAATGGCTAGGCAAAAATAGGTTGGGTAGGCAAAGTTTAGGATCTGTGATTGTTGAAATGATGAAATGTTTGTGGAGTGGTTTCAATTTATGCATTAGGATCTATTGTATTCATTGGGCCGGGGAATGCCCCGAGGTATTTGTATTGATTCACCGGGGAATGCCCCGATGTATTATGTATTCGGAGGACCTCCGTGATGAAGGCCCGAAGTATCGGGTAAGGCATTGGATCGTAGTTTAGGATTAGTGTAGGTTAGCGTAGGTTTATTTTTCAATACCTTTTTTGTTCATTTCGGGTTGTAATAATTAGACTGGACATTATTATTTTGGTTTTTGGATTGTTGTTTGATGTTTGTTTATTTTTGTTGTGTGGTTTATACATTTGTGGTGTCTAATTAGCCGATACTCTCCACCAAGCGACCGTGGTCGAACCACGGGACCAAGGGGTGCCTAACACCTTCCCCTCGATCAACAGATTTCCTTAGTCGGAATCTCTGTTCGCGGATCAGTTTTACAGAGTCAAAATCATTTTGTAAAGGGTTTTCCAAAGGTGACTTGGCACACCGGATTATGCCAAGTGGCGACTCTGAGGTTTGAATATAAATAATCCTTTTTGAAACAAATTTTCATTTTTGTCACTTTGATAATAAAAACGCTTTCAAAGTGTAAAATCGAATCTTTTCGGAGTAAAAAAAGGGTGTGACACTGCCAAGAATGCTCAAAGCCATCAACAGAAAGTGGACAACATGGAGAGCATCACGGTGGCTCAAAAAGAAGAAGAAGACGAAATTGATGAATCTGAAATTACAGAAGGTAATTTTCTCCAAGTCAATTGCCTGTTCTTTCAGCTATTACTATTTC
>NW_025847472.1:0-617 GCF_002878395.1 Capsicum annuum | reverse complement strand
ATCAAGGTGGCTCAAAAAGAAGAAGAAGACGAAATTGATGAATCTGAAATTACAGAAGGTAATTTTCTCCAAGTCAATTGCCTGTTCTTTCAGCTATTACTATTTCATGTTTTATTTACAAGGTTCTCATTTTGGAACTTGTATGACGGAAGGCAGTAGAGCTTCATGCTTGTCTCTATGAGTTATATGGTTCATTTATGTTTTAATTCCTGCGAAAGAATTTAAAAACAATGTAGAGGAAGTAGAAGCTGTTACAAGACATCATGTCGTAGTACCTTATATCGATAGTTGATCCTTCACTACTATTCTTTTTAAAAAATCCATATGATGGTGGTTTTCAGAATTTGGTACACTTAAGATGTAGATACTAATAAGAAGGCTCTCAATTTATTTGGCGAGAGAGCTGGAAATATATAAAGAGGCTAGAGGCAAAATGGATTGAGAAAACTTTCAAAGTCAATGTGCAAACATGGTGCAGATTGTTGTATCTGCTGCATTTCTGATGATCTATGATGGGAAGGGGCGGGCAACAATGCATTATTTGGTTCTCTTGAATGTTCTGTAACTTCATTTTCTTGATCATGTAACAGATTCTGAAGTCACTGATCCATCAACGG
>NW_025847471.1:0-1458 GCF_002878395.1 Capsicum annuum | reverse complement strand
ATCGATAGTTGATCCTTCACTACTATTCTTTTTAAAAATCCATATGATGGGGTTTTTCAGAATTTTGTACACTTAGGATGTAGATACTGATAAGAAGGCTCTCAAGTCATTTGACGAGAGAGCTGGAAATATATAAAGAGGCTAGAGGCAAAATGGATTGAGAAAACTTTCAAAGTCAATGTGCAAACATGGTGCAGATTGTTGTATCTGCTGCATTTCTGATGATCTATGATGGGAAGGGGCGGGCAACAATGCATTATTAGGTTCTCTTAAATGTTCTGTAACTTCATTTTCTTAATCATGTAACAGATTCTTAAGTCACTGATCCATCAACGGAAGCGGAAACAGAATGTTCCCCTTCAGAATCAGCATGTGCTGAGTCGGAATCAAATTCTCATGCTTCCAGTGAGTTAACTGATTCAGCAATTGATGAAAGTGAAATTCAATCCCCTACAAGCCGCACCAGAGGTTCCTTAGCAGCTTTTTTCTCTAACGGGGTCAACAGGCACTAACACTTTTTCATTTGCAGGTGCCACTAGATCCAAAGCTAAGAACAGCAGTAAAAGCGATCAAAACCTTGGCACTTCCAATTCCATTCAAAGTCCACATGCAATATATCTTGCGGGTGAATGCTTGGAATTTCCTTTTCTAACCTAAGTCTATTAGAAACTTTTGTCTCAACTTCTTAGCTTTTGTCAAGCTGGTGCTTCTGTCATTCATATTTTTGTTGGTCGCCTGAGGGTAAACTCTTTTGTCTTATAAGAAATTTTGTTGTTTGGATTTCTTTAATTCTTTAGGCATAACATTTATCATTATTTTCAGGATTGATTTCACAATCACACTGATGACTCTGAAGTTGAACGTGCTCTTCGACGAGGAGAAGACCCCGGGTTAGCACTATTCTGTTTTCCACTTTGTTTCTGGAGTTGAAAGTGCTTGATCTTACATTTTAAGATTTGTTGAGATCATGTGTATTCTCTTCCTGTTGCATAAAGGTTATAGTATTATTTGCGAGACCAACCTGCTAATCTATACGATCACCGTTTAAAGCCTAATCTATACGTAAAACTTAACAGCCACCGTTAAGTAAACAACCTTATATTAGTAAATAACCTTATAACCTTAACGGTCACCGTTTAATCTTATAACCTTATATTATTAAACAACCTTATAACCTTATATTAAGAAACAACCTTATAACCTTTACGACCACCGTTTAACCTTATAACTAGCGTTAAGTAAACAACCTTATATTAGTAAACAACCTTATCACCTTAACGATCACCGTTTAACCTTATAACCTTACATTAGTAAACATCCTTATAACCTTAACGGCCAACGTTTAACCTTATAACCTTATATTAGTACACAACCTTATAACCTTAACAACCATCGTTTAACCTAATAACTTTATAACCTTATAACCTTAACGGCCAACGTTTAACCTTATAACCACCG
>NW_025847470.1:576-1303 GCF_002878395.1 Capsicum annuum | reverse complement strand
GTGTACAGTCAAAAACATGCAACAGCAGACGAAAGAAGCTCAACTGTCGAAAGACTAGAAAGAGATAAGATAGATTGACTTCTTTATAACCAACTAATGAAAGAAAAGTTTGGTAAATATGCTACCTTTCTTTGACAACTCATGATAGAAAAGGTTGGCAAGATTTGAAATTCTTTCATCTTCATCTTCCAGGCAGATGGACATTTCATTTATATAGCCTTTCACCTAGAAATGATTCACACAAATTAAGATGCTAAAAATCTACCACAAGAAAGCTACATACGAGTGGATGATAGTCCTGCCAAACTTTCAACATGTCATTCAGTATCAGATGAGAAAGAGATAGAGATAGAGAGGTTGCTTACAACAGTCACTCGGCTTAGAACAACAATATTCCCAGCGTAATCCCATATACATATATTACCCCTACTTAGAGATAGAGAGGTTGTTTCCCATACACCCTCTACCTAAATCATGACTAACTAAGGTGTGTATATATATTACAGGTAGTCAACAAAGTTGAGCGTAGTTTAATAATATCTGACAACTCCAATTCAATATCAATTGAACATGAAAGGAGGAGGTACACAAAAGCAGAAGCTAAACTGCTCAGTTGTTTGTCATTGATAATATGGTTTTGGGCTATAACAGTGTCTACAAGTTTGTCATTGATAATATGGCTTTTGGCTATAACAGTGTCTACAACGGTTGGATCTGCATAAATGAT
>NW_025847470.1:0-476 GCF_002878395.1 Capsicum annuum | reverse complement strand
AATGAAGAAGAAGAGAAAAGTAACAACTTTGTTTAAACGAAATGAAAGATTAAGAATGTTGTTACCTGATGACCGAAACTATGTCTTTTGTGTTCTTATCTCAATACTCAGCAATAACAAACCGTACAACTTCCGATGAACTCAGTATGAGTGCGACAAGTGCTGCAGAGCCTGATGGATATTCTGGTATGTTTTTTCATAGTTCCTGGGATATTATTCAAAACGATATTAAGAACTATGTTCAGAATTTCTTTAGGGGGAAGAACTTGTCTAAGTTTTATTCACATACTTGCCTGATTCTTATTCCGGAACTAGATTCGCCATCTAATTTTTCTGAACTTAGACCTATTAGTTTGAGTAATTTCACTTGTAAAATTATTTCTAAAATTCTTGCTAATAGGCTTAATCCCCTGTTGGGTAGGATAATCTCTGATAATCAAAGTGGTTTTGTTAAAGGTAGATTAATTACTGATAAT
>NW_025847469.1:0-1910 GCF_002878395.1 Capsicum annuum | reverse complement strand
CTTGGCTAGCAATAGCAAGTGGAGCAAGCTGGTATCGTGATTTATCCACAAAACCGTGAAACCTCACAGAAAGTTGTGGTAAACCTCAATGTCAAGTTTAGGGACAAAAATAAAGAGACATACATATTTTCACATTTAGTTTCAAGAAAGTATATGTAAACAGACCAAACCGAAGGGTAGAATAACTTCTAGAGCTTAGAATAGTGTAAACTTACGGAACAGATATCATTGCAAACTAAAAGTACCCAGTATATTTTCTCTCTTAGCTTCTTCTAATAGTTGATCATATTACACAAATTCGTCACGGAAATAAATCAAAACAATTTTCAAATTCCATACCAGTAACTCCACAAAATCTTTTGCAAAGCTTCTAGACAAGAGCTTCCATTTGCTTGTCCTAAAAATACAAACATTCCAATCAATTCTCTACAGAATATCCCAAAGAGGCAAGTCAAAATCATGGCACCATCTTAATTGAAGCAATTAAAAATTGCATGATGTTGCAGAATGATTCTTCCTTCGAGTTCTGGCTAGATAACTTGCCAAGAATATCTGGAAGTCGGTTATAAATTGGATTGCTCGCTGTAAACATTAAGTTCAAAGAGAAAAGAAACAGTATTATTTGATGTGTGTGTACAATCAAAAACATGCAACAGCAGACGAAAGAAGCTCAACAGTAGAAAGACTAGAAAGAGATAAGATAGATTGACTTATTTATTACCAACTGATGAAAGAAAAGTTTGGTAGATATGTTACCTTTCTTTGAGAACTCATGAAAGAAAAGTTTGGCAAGATTTGAAATTCTTTCATCTGCATCTTCCAGGCAGATGGCCAATTCATTTATATAACCTTTCACCTAGAAATGATTCACACAAATCAAGATGCTAAAAATCTACCACAAGAAAGCTACATACAGTGTATGATAATCCAACCAAACCTTCATCATGTCATTCAGTATAAGATGAGAAAGCGATAGAGATAGAGCGGTTGCTTACAACAGTCACTCAGCTTAGAACATGACTAACTAAACTACAACAACAATATTCCCATTGTAATCCCATATACATACGTTACCCCTACTTAGAGATAGAGAGGTTGTTTCCCATAGACCCTCTACTTAAAGCATGACTAACTAAAGTGTGTATATATATTACAGGTAGTCAACAAAGTTGAGAAAAGTTTTATAATATCTAACAACTCCAATTCAACATCAAAGGAGGAGGTACACAAAAGCAGAAGCTAAACTACTCACTTGTTTGTCATTGATAATATGGTTTTGGGCTATAACAGTGTCTACAAGTTTGTCATTGATAATATGGCTTTTGGCTATAATAGTGTCTACAACGGTTGGATCTGCATAAGTGATGAACCCAGAACCTCTGGGTCTACCTGTATGCCTATTTTTCATAATCACCAAGTCTATTATCTCTCCATACCTCTCAAAGTACTTAACAAATTGTTCTACCAAAATCCAATTTTCATTAACACTCTCATTAGTAAATCAAAAACCCACTACAAAAATAAAATAGTAATAATACATTTAAACAATGAAGAAGAAGAGAAAAGTAACAACTTTGTTTAAACGAAATGAAAGATTAAGAATGTTGTTACCAGACGACCGAAACTATGTCTTTTGTGTTCTTATCTCAATTCTCAGCAACAACAAACCGTACAACTTCCGATGAACTCAGTATGAGTGCGGCAAGTGTTGCAGGGCCTGATGGATATTCTGGTATGTTTTTTCATAGTTGTTGGGATAATATTCAAAACGATATTAAGAACTATGTTCAGGATTTCTTTAGGGGGAAGAACTTGTCTAAGTTTTATTCACATACTTGCCTTATTCTTATTGCGAAAATAGAGTCGCCATCTAATTTTTCTGAACTTAGACCTATTAGTTTGAGTAATTT
>NW_025847468.1:4264-6035 GCF_002878395.1 Capsicum annuum | reverse complement strand
ATTTGGATTTGGCAATTGATTGATGAGATCTTTCTTTTTGGACATTACACAGTGTTGTGTTCGAACTGGTGCAACGAAATGCTATAGTGTTTCTGAATTAATGCATTGTTTCGACTGAGCAGATGCAGATTTTCGAAATAGTTTATACATTGGTTCAAACAGATGCAACTCTTCAATGAAGTGTTGCACTGTTTCGAACTGGTACACTTGTTCTTGAAAAGGAAAAAATTACTGCACTGTTTTAAATAAACAAACATGCATTTTCTGGAAAAGACACACCTCTAAAATTGAACCAATGCTACCTTTTCGGAGGGGCATGTTGTGGCTATAAATAACCTGTTTTCTTCCACAGGTTAGAGTATGAAAAAATTTCAGATTACACATAAATCTTCTTGTCATCTAAATACTTTTTGTGATCAATCAAACCGAGAGTGCGTTCGAAGAATTCAAGTATTTGAGGTACCGCTATACTTGAATTGTTGGCAGTTTTATCCTGGGATGAAAAAATCCGCAACCTCGGGTACAGTGAAGGGAATTATTTTCTTAAGGAAAGTCCGTGAATTCGGACGACTTGGCGTTAACAATTTCTGTTTCATCTATATTTCTGAAATATAAAATACACATCTTGTAAAGATCATTTTGATCTTATGTTGATGGTATTTGTTCAACTTCACTGTATTCTTGTTCATACTTGAACTCGAGTTGAAGTTGTTATTCTATTATACAGATTCTGCGTACCCGTATTGTGGATAATAACAATCTTAAGGAAATAATCTTACAGAATCTGTATTGCTTGTTTTGGAGATTAAAGCTTTGGCTTTCTACTCCGCTTGAATTTAACTAGTGATTAGAAGACATAAAATCTTCATCACAAGTTAAGGTTCACTCGGTTGACAATTCGAAGTAATAAAAACTTCATCGTTAATTAGAAACAAGAAGAAGACGAGTTTAAAGTTATTTAAATTTATTAATAATATTCTAAAAAATACTAATTTTTCTGTCTTGTAGTGATAGAAAAAATGACAACTGAAAGTCAAATGATGGATGCGACAACGTTTATGGGGGTAAATATTATTGCCACATCAAGTCGTATAAATGCTCCGCCAACGATGGCACCGGCGGAGAAGCCCGAAAAAATTTTCTGTCATTGACTTCAAGCGGTGGCAACAAAAGATATTCTTTTACCTTACCACTTTATGTCTACAACGGTTCACTAGCGAAGACGCTCCTGAGGTGCTCGAGGGAACCTCGGATAAGGACGGCTTTGTTATTGTAGAAGCTTGAAAACATTCGGACTTCCTCTAAAGGAACTATATTCTAAGTGGTCTCCAAGACGACCTCTATAATGTCTATAGTGGAACCAAGACATCAAAAGAACTGTGAGGGGCACTTGAACGGAAATATAAAACGGAAGATGCGGGAATTAAGAAATTCCTTGTTGCACGATTCCTGGACTTCAAAATAATTGATAGCAAATATGTTGTCTCTCAAGTACATGAGCTGCAAGTCATCATACATGATCTCCTAGCAGAAGGTTTAATTGTGAATGATGCTTTCCAAGTAGCAGCAATAGTTGAAAAGCTAACACCTTTGTGGAAAGACTTCAAAAATTACTTAAAGCATAAGCGCAAGGAGATGACCGTTGAAGATCTTATCGTCCGTCTTCGTATTGAAGAGGAAAATAAAGTTGTCCAAAGAAGGTCAAAGGGAAATTCTACAATGAGTGGAGCACATATTGTAGAAGATGGCCAAAACAACTTGAAGAAAAGAA
>NW_025847468.1:3030-4164 GCF_002878395.1 Capsicum annuum | reverse complement strand
CCAAGAAAAAGTTCAAGGGAAAATGCTTCAATTGTGGCAAAATTGGCCACAAGTCCACAGATTGTCGAGCCCTGAAGAAAGGCAAGAAAAAAGACCAAGCGAACATGATTGAGTCCAACAAAGAATATGATGATTTGTGTGCTATGTTCACGGAATGCAACTTGGTGGGGAATCCATGCGAATGGTGGATGGATTCTGGTGCCACATGCCATGTTTGCGCAAACAAAGAGTTATTCTTGTTATTTGCTCCGGCTCAAGTAGAAGAAATGCTTTACATGGCCAACTCCGCTACTGCTAAGGTGGAGGGAACAGGAAAAATTTGCCTAAAGATGACTTCCGGCAAGGTCTTGACATTGAACAATGTGCTATATGTTCTGGAGTTACATAGGAACTTAATTTCTGTTTCACTCTTAGATAAGAACGGATTTAAATGTGTAAACGTATCTGGAAAAATTTTAGTTAGCAAAGGAGAAATGTATGTAGGAAAAGGCTATCTCACGAAGGGCCTTTATAAGATGAATGTAATGACTGTTGAAATGAATAAAAGTTCGAATTCGTCTTATTTGCTTGAGTCTTATGATTTATGGCATGAATGTTTAGGCCATGTTAATTACAAAACGTTAAGAAAACTGATTAACTTAAAAGTTTTGCCAAACTTTGAGTGCAATAAATCTAAGTGTCAAACGTGTGTAGAATCAAAGTATGCAAAACATCCTTATAAGTCTGTTGAAAGGAATTTCAATCCCTTAGACTTAATACACACCGACATTTGCAATATGAAGTCAACACCATCACGTGGTAGAAAAAAGTATTTCATAATATTTATTGACGATTGCACTAGATATTGTTATGTCTACTTGCTAAATAGTAAGGATGAAGCAATAGATGCGTTTAGGAAATACAAAACTGAAGTTGAAAATCAGTTAGACAAAAAGATCAAAATGATAAGGAGTGATAGAGACAGAGAATATGAATCTCCCTTTGCACAAATATGTGTAGAGAATGGAATCATCCATCAAACTACGGCCGCGTATTCACCTCAATCTAATGGAATTGCGGAAAGAAAAAACCGAACTTTGAAAGAAATGATGAATGCCTTACTTATAAGTTCTGGTTTACCGCCAAAAACTTGTG
>NW_025847468.1:0-2930 GCF_002878395.1 Capsicum annuum | reverse complement strand
CTTGCTAAATAGTAAGGATGAAGCAATAGATGCGTTTAGGAAATACAAAACTGAAGTTGAAAATCAGTTAGACAAAAAGATCAAAATGATAAGGAGTGATAGAGACAGAGAATATGAATCTCCCTTTGCACAAATATGTGTAGAGAATGGAATCATCCATCAAACTACGGCCGCGTATTCACCTCAATCTAATGGAATTGCGGAAAGAAAAAACCGAACTTTGAAAGAAATGATGAATGCCTTACTTATAAGTTCTGGTTTACCGCAAAACTTATGGGGGGAGGCTATCCTTATGGCGAATCGTATACTCAACAGAGTTCCCCATAGTAAGACACAATCAATTCTTTACGAAAAATGGAAAGTAAGGAAACCCAACTTGAAATATTTCAAAGCGTGGGGGTATCTAGCGAAGGTTCAAGTTTCTATACCCAAAAGGGTTAAGATAGGACCTAAAACGGTGGACTGCGTGTTCATAGAATATGCTAAAAATAGTAAAGCATGTCAATTTTTGGTTCATAAATCCGAACATCTGGATTTAAATAAAAATACGGTAATTGAATCAGATAATGCTGAATTCTTTGAAAATATTTATCCGTATAAAATTAGACATGAATAGTCTAGTGGAGGATCTAAACGACCTCGAGATGAACCAAGTGAGAATGTACATAATGAAGAAAATCCAAGACGTAGTACACGTCAAAGAACGTCAACTTCGTTTGGATTGGATTTTGTAATATTTCTCTTAGAAAATGAGCCTCAAACGTTTAAAGAAGCGATGTCGTCGTCAGACTCATCCTTTGGAAAGAGGCAGTCAATAGTGAGATAGATTCAATCTTACACAACCATCATAGGAATTGGTTGACCTTCCTCCCAGAAATAAACCTTTAGGTTCTAAATGGATCTTCAAAAGGAAAATGAAGGCGGATGGTACTATTGACAAATACAAGGCAAGATTGTAGTAAAAGGCTTCAAACAAAAGGAAGGCCTTGATTACTTTGATACATACTCGCCAGTAACAAGGATAACCTCGATTCGAATGTTAATTGCCTTGGCGGCGGTATATGATCTTCAAGTTCATTAAATGGATGTGAAGACCGCATTCCTAAATGGAGATTTGGAGGAATAAATATACTTGGAACAACCTGAGGGTTTTGTGGTTTCAGGAAGAGAAAATAAGGTGTGTAAACTTGTTAAGTCGCTTTATGGACTAAAACAAGCACCTAAGCAATGACATGCAAAGTTTGACCAAACCATGTTGGCAAACAGATTCAAGATAAATGAATGTGATAAATGTGTATATATTAAAGACACACCAAATCACCAAGTCATTGTTTGCTTATATGTGGATGATATGTTAATCATCAGCAGAGATATTTGTGACATAAATGCAACCAAACGAATGTTCGAAAGCAAGTTTGATATGAAAGACCTTGGAGTTGCAGATGTGATCTTAGGTATAAGAATCCATCGAACTCCACAAGGGTTGGCACTGTCACAATCTCATTATATTAAAAAAGTACTTGACAAGTTCAAGTATATGGAATTCGGTATTGTCAAAACTCTATTGGATGCGAACTTTGCACTTCAAAAAAATAAAGGTGAAAGTGATTCGCAATTGGAGTACGCAAGAGTATTGGGATGTTTAATGTATATAATGAACTGTACACGACCAGACATAGCATGTGCTATCAGTAAGTTGAGTCGGTACACGAGTAATCCCAACAAAACTCACTAGATGGCAATGAGAAGAGTTTTGGGGTATCTTAAATACACTCAAAATTATGCTTTGCACTACAATAAATATCCTGCGATACTTGAAGGATATAGTGATGCAAATTGGATCACCGGATCGAATGAAGTAAAATCTACAAGTGGATATGTATTTACTATCGGTGGAGGAGTAGTTTCTTGGAAATCATCCAAACAGACTTGTATCACTCGCTCTACAATGGAATCTGAATTTATCGCATTAGATAAAGCCGGTGAAGAAGCAAAATGGCTTTGGAATTTCTTAGAAGATATTCCTTATTGGCCCAAGCCAGTGGCACCAGTATGTATACACTGTGATAGCCAAGCGACAATTAGTAGGGCGGGGAGCATGATGTATAATGGTAAATCTCGTCATATAAGACGGAGACATAATACCGTTAGAGAACTTCTCTCTAGTGGAATTATCACTAGAGACTATGTAAAGTCAAAGGATAATGTGTCAGATCCACTTACAAAAGGCCTATCTAGAGAAGGAGTAGAAAGGACATCCAAGGGAATGGGTTTAAGGCCGAGGACAAGTTAGCATGACGGTAACTCTACCTAGTAGACTGGAGATCCTAAGAGCTAGGTTCAAGGAGATTAAACGAAGTTGTGTCTGACAGGTTCAACATTGTCAATTACCCAACCCATTCTCATGATGTAGACAATGTATAGTAAACAAGGATAAGACTTAAGGTGAAAAGTCTTTTAATGATTATCTAAATTTGGAAGATTTGACCAAATAGTTTAATCTACAGGATTGAAAGTTTAGAAATCACCTATATGAAAGCGAAGTGGAAGTCGCTTCAAAGAGAATGCTAGTAAAGGCCTATTCTCTAAGCTCTCATGAAAATCAAGACGTGTTCATGGCTGAAAAGAACAAAACCGTAAGAACCCTAAACGATAAAAGACTGGTTGTGTGACATGTGTTGTCTATGTGTATATTAAAGCTCGACGGTTTAAAGATATCAAATCTACCGATTGACCGAGTGCATCCGATGCATGTTCACTACGAAAAGTTCAAAGGAAAACCCACTTATCCAGATGCAATCAGTCTTTGCTTGATAATCACATACTTGTCCGTAAAAGTTTTACGAAAAATAGCCATTACCCATTCATGTGGGGGATTGTTGGGTTCATAGTAATGAAAGTGTGTTAAATGGAAAATGGAGAAATCAAAT
>NW_025847467.1:0-3507 GCF_002878395.1 Capsicum annuum | reverse complement strand
CGCAAAGGGGTGGATAATGGGGTGTACAACCCGTGGGGTTGGAGCCGCGACTTGGCTCCTTTGCACTCAACACATTGGCCGCAAATTCGGCCCACATCCTTGTGAATTCTAGGCTAATAAAATTGTTCTTCCAAAATTCTGAGGGTCTTCTCGACCCCAAAATGGCCTATTAGACCGCCATTGTGTGCTTTCCTAAAAAATAATTCTCTCCACAAACTTAAGGGAACACACAATCATATACCTTTAAACAAGTATCAATCAAATTTGGTATAGGGATGGGAACCCCTATCTGTAACCCACCTATCCCTTTCCAACTCTTCATTTTCCCTATAGATAGGAGCAAAGTGAGGGTCCTCGGGATATAAAGACTTGAGGCTTTCAAACCCCATCAACTTAGACGACAAAGTAGACACAAGCACATGTTTTTGGGACAAAGCATCATCAACCACATTGTATTTACCCTTATTGTATTGAATAACATAAGGAAAAGTTTCAAGAAATTTAATCCATTTGGCATGCCGCCGGTTAAGCTTGTCTTGTGTCTGTAGATGCTTCAAGGATTCATGATCCGTTCGGATCAAGAATTCTTTAGGCCACAAATAATATTGCCAAGTGGCCAAGGCTCTAATCAAGGCATACAACTATAAATCGTACGTAGAGTAGTTTAGAGTTGCTCCTTTGAGCTTTTCGCTAAAGTAGGCAATAGGCTTCAATTCTTGCATTAAAACCGCGCCTATGCCGACTTTGCTTACATCACATTCGACCTCAAAAGTCTTGTCAAAATTTGGCAATTGTAGCAAAGGGGCCGAGATGAGCATAGCTTTCAAGTCCTCGAAGGCCTTAGCTTGTTCATCTCCCTACTTGAAAGGTCGATCCTTTTTAATCACTTCGGTCAAAGGGGAGGCAATGGTGCTAAATCCTTTGACAAAACATCTATAAAAACTAGACAACCCATGGAAGCTTCTCATTTCACCTACGGTTTTGGGAGTTGGCCAATTTTTAATGGCGTCAATCTTAGATTCATCCACTTCGACCCCTCTTGAGCTCACCACAAACCCAAGAAATACAACCTCATGGACACCAAAAGAACACTTTTCTAGATTAGCATATAACTTCTCCTTTCGGAGGATATCAAACACACATTGTAAATACTTTACATGCTCATCTAAGGACTTACTATACACCAATACATCATCAAAATAAACAACAATAAACTTTCCGATAAATGGATTCATCATATGATTCATTAGCCTCATGAAAGTACTTGGAGCGTTGGTTAGGCCGAATGGCATAACTATCCATTCATAGAGACCGAATTTGGTCTTGAAGGCAATTTTCCATTTATCACCCGGTTGCATACGAATTTGGTGATAGCCACTCCTCAGATCAAGTTTAGAAAACAAACACGAACTACTCAATTCATCAAGCATATCATCTAACCTAGGAATAGGGTGATGATATTTTACCGTTATCTTGTTGATGGCTCGGCAATCAACGCACATACACCAAGTCCCATCTTTCTTGGGAACTAGTAGCACCGGAACCGCCTAAGGGCTCATACTCTCCTTGATATATACTTTATTAAGGAGTTTCTCAACTTGGTGTTGCAATTCCTTGGTATCCATCGGGTTGCTCCTATAAGCCGGTTTGTTAGGCAATTGTGAACCCAGCACAAAATCTATTTGATGCTCAATTCCCCGAAGTGAGGGCAATCCTTGCAGTAATTCCTTTGGGAAGACATCCTCGTAATCCTGCAAAACATGAGAAATAGGAGGAGAAATAGAAATATTAGTGGCGTTAGTGTTAAAATAATGAGCCAAGAGGAGCATCGGAGTGTCCTCGTCATGATCCACAAATAATTCTTTCCTCCTAGCCATTATCACCACACTTTCTTTCCCCTTATAAATTAGGAGCCCCTCGGTTTCCCCTACTCCCGCACTCTCGGGTTCCCATATTTTTTCCTCACTCTCGGCCTTCTTTCCCTTTTTCCTCAATTTTCGAATCTTTTGGTATAATTCATTCACTTGGGAAGACAATAATGGATGAAGAGCGACCTTTTGGCCATCCTTCTCAAGTGTATACCAATCGGACCTTCCATTATATTTGGTCGACCTATCGTATTGTCAAGGCCTTCCTAACAACAAGTGATAAGCTTGCATCGGTATCACATCACAAAGCACCTCGTCATGGTAGTTGGCTACCTTAAAACGTATCACACATTGCCTTGTGACCTTTAACTCGCCGTATTCATTCAACCATTGCAACTTGTAAAGACTAGTGTGAGGTGTAGTCGGCAATTTCAAGAAGTTTACCATTGCAACACTAACCACATTCGCACAACTTCCACTATCTATCACCATAGTACACACACTTCCCTTCACAAGATATTTAGTATGGAATAAATTCTCCCATTGGCTAGGGTCATCTATCGCCTTACTAATCATGGCACGCCTCACTACAAAGTTTGGAACCATGCACTCCCCTTCTTGCGAATAAGCATCCTCACAATCATCATTATCATGTGGCTCATTTTTGGGTTTTTCTCCATCTTGAGTCTCGGCCTTAGTCTCTTCTTTTTCAAGACCCATTTTCTCACCAAGGTAATACAATCTCCCTTCTCTTAGGATCACATTGTGTCGGTTTGGACATTTATTGGCTTTATGTCCCCAACCTTGGCACTTGAAACATTGGAACCCTTTAGGATTAGGATACTCGTGAGCTTCTTGCCGGGGAGGAAATTTATGGACTGTTTTAGGCTCAGAAAGCCTTGTAGTGTCGGGTTGGTCCTTGTTTTTGGGCCAACCCAAAGATGGTTGAACTATATCTTTGCTCCTCGGCCAACCCGAGGTTGATGGTCCCTTTGCCTTGAACGACGACCTCTCTTTAAGCTCCCTTTCAATCTCAAGAGCCGCTTGGAAAATCCCTTCAACGGTATCAAACTTGTGAAGCATCAAATGAGTGGAGATCTCTTTGTTCAACCCACACTTGAACCTAATGATGTCATGGCTAATTTGTTCTCCCCGATGATCAAGCTTCAACATGAGTTATTGAAACTCATCATAGTATGCCATAACACTTTATTCCCTTGTCGCAAATTGTACAACCTAGCAAGAAACTCATGGCGATAACTTTCGGGAAGATACCGTTGCCTCATTAGGTACCTCAACCAAAACCATGGTGGTGGTTATCCCTCTACCAACTCATTGCCGAACCGCTTGACATATTCCTACCAAGTGTTAGCATAGCCTTTAAAATGAGCTATGGCATAACAACTTTTCTTCTCCTCTGAGATATCAGTCACTTGAAACACTTTATCACACCCCGACTCCCAAGTAAAATACACCTCGGGGTCACTTTCACCCTTAAAGATAGGTAGGCTCAATTTGATGGTATTGATGCCTACGTCTCTCTCTAGGTTTCGGTTTCTCATTTCTCTATACCTTTGGTTCTCCGTGGATCTACATGACCTTCTCTCATCTCTTCCTCCCTCATGTAGGTATCGTCAAA
>NW_025847466.1:810-2383 GCF_002878395.1 Capsicum annuum | reverse complement strand
GGGTTCACAGACCTGCCTAATATTAGGGATAAAATCAGCAACGTAATTGAGGCTTCCTAAGAACCTTTGGAGCTGAGTTTTATCTATGATTTCATCAGGAAATTTGGTAGAGAACTCTATGGCTCGACAAATAGGCTTTTGGCTACCTTGATGCAAATCATGTCCTAAGAAACGAATAGAAGTTTGAAAAAGCTTCATCTTCTTAGCACTGATAACTAACCCGTTTATTTTTACAATCTTAAAGAAAGTATTGAGATGTTTAAAATGCGAATCAATGTTCTCAGAAAAGATTAATACATCATCAATATAAACAATCGACATGTAAGAGAAATCATTGAAAATATTATTCATAATATTCTGAAATTCGGAGGGAGCATTTTTAAGTCCGAAAGGTAAGACATTCCATTCGTAGTGTCCAAAAGGGACATTGAAGGCAGTCTTATATTTATCCTTTTCAGCAATCTGGATTTGCCAGAAGCCTGACTTCATGTCAAATTTGCTGTAAAGATTGGCCTTATAGGTCCTCTTAAGAAGATCCCTTTTATTAGGGATTGGATGTCTGATCCATTGGAGGACAGTATTCAAAGGCTTGTAATTTATTACAAGTCGAGGAGTCCCTCATTCCTTTTCAGCACTATTGTTAACATAGAATGCCGAACAACTCCAGGGGGAGTTAGAGGGTCTAATGATTCCTTTTTCGAGAAGATGGTTGATTTCTGTTTTACAAACCTCCATCATCTCGTGATTCATCTGGATAGGTCTGGCTTTGGTAGGAATGTTTCGTTCATCGAAGCCAGGGATATAGGGAAGTTCTACGAGGTGTCTTTTGCGTTCCCAAAAGGCATTTGGCAATTCAGAGCAAATCTCACCTTCGAACTTCTTTTGGAGAATAGATATTTTGCTAGTCAGGCCGACCATGTTAAAGATTTAAGAAAGTTCTTTGAAAGGCTTCGCAGGTATAATCTCAAACTCAACCAGGCAAAATGTGTATTTGGAGTTTCGTCTGAAAAGCTGTTGGGGTTTGTAGTCAGTCTTTGGGGAATTGAATTGGATCCCTCAAAAATCAAAGCCTTTCAGGATTTGCCCCCGCCCAAGAATAGAACGGAGGTGATGAGTTTGCTTGGTAGACTGAACTACATTAGCAGGTTTATTGCTCAACTCATAACCACTTGTGAGCCCATATTCAAGTTACTAAAAAAGAGTGCTGCGGTAAAATGGATTGAAGAATGTCAGGAAGCGTTCGATCGAATCAAAAGATATTTGTCAAATCCGCCCGTGCTGGTACCCCCGGAGCCTAGTAGGCCTTTGATCTTATATTTATCAGTCATGGACAATTCTTTCGGTTGTTTCCTGGGTCAACATGATGTCAGGGGCAAAAAGGAGCAGGCTATTTATTATCTTAGCAAGAAGTTCACCACTTATGAGGCCAGGTATACTCTTCTTGAAAGAACGTGTTGTGCCTTAACTTGGGTAGCACAGAAGTTGAAGCATTATCTCTCATATTATGCTACTTATCTCATCTCCCACATGGATCCTTTGAAGTATATCTTTCAGAAGCTTATGCCAATGGGTC
>NW_025847466.1:0-710 GCF_002878395.1 Capsicum annuum | reverse complement strand
TCCTGGGTCAACATGATGTCACGGGCAAAAAGGAGCAGGCTATTTATTATCTTAGCAAGAAGTTCACCACTTATGAGGCCAGGTATACTCTTCTTGAAAGAACGTGTTGTGCCTTAACTTGGGTAGCACAGAAGTTGAAGCATTATCTCTCATATTATGCTACTTATCTCATCTCCCACATGGATCCTTTGAAGTATATCTTTCAGAAGCTTATGCCAATGGGTCGATTGACAAAGTGAAAAATATTGCTTACTGAGTTCGACATTGTATATGTGACTCAAACCGCCATGAAATCCCTAGCCTTGGCAGATCATCTTGCTGAGAATCCCATCGATGAAGAGTACGAGCCATTAAAGACATATTTTCCTGACGAAAAAGTATCGTATGTCGATGAAGTCATCATAGATGCTGATCCAGGTTGGAGGTTATTCTTTGATGGAGCTGTCAATATGAAAGGAGTCGAAATAGGTGCGGTTCTTATCTCTGAATCGGGACAATATTTCCTGATAACAGCATAACTTTGATTTTACTATACTAATAATATGGCGGAGTATGAAGCCTGCATTCTTGGTTTGAGGTTAGTTGTTGATATGGGAGTCCAAGAATTATTGGTGTTGGGAGATTTGAATTTGCTCGTCCATCAAATTCAAGGCGATTGGGAGACGCGATATTTGAAGCTCATCCTATATCGACAATGCTTGCAGGAGCTA
>NW_025847465.1:1298-2256 GCF_002878395.1 Capsicum annuum | reverse complement strand
CTTAACAAAGCGAGGGTGAAGACTTCAAGACGCTTTCTCTCCCACTTCTCCTTAGTCACATGAAATTCATCCCAAAAGCAATCAAAAACTTCCGAGGGCCCGAATCTAGCGAACAAAAAATCTAGGGAAACCCACGAATCACTTAAACAACCCAAACGGATACCCTTACTTTTTAAACCACAAGACTGCAAAAATCTCACGCCAGTATGATTTCGTGCTCGGATCATATCCTTCTCAATATAGAACAAACGCAACATACCGGATATTTCTGCCAAAGTAGGAGTCATTTCACATTCCCCAAACCTGAATACCAAACTACTCGGATCCCAAAAGGTCAACAAAGCCTCTATTAAATCTGGACGAGGGGTAACATGCAGAAGTTACGTAAGGTCACCTAATATTTTAATTAGTTTCTGCTGATCAACATAGTTAAACATCTCCCACCATTTGATTAACTTTTTGGGCACCTTGACAACCATCAGAACTCTAGACTTGGTGGACAAATCCATCCTGTAATAACACATAAGATGTTATCTCAAAAATTCGACAGGAGTACACATTCCCAACCCTTGGGATTTTTTACGCAAGCACATGTCGATAGGATAGACCACATTCATGACTCCGATTTGTCGAACAGAAGTACTGAGCAAAATCAGTCTACTTAGCAAACAACTCTAGATTACGGGGCGAGAGACCTAGGCTAATACTAAGACAAAGGCCAACACAAAGAATACCGGACCCACCGAGGGTTGCCTACGTATCCCAACCCAAGGGAAAGGAATCAGGTATGCGTAGTTCATCCAGATTGGACAATTAACGATTAACTAATAAATTGACCCTAACATAAGAGACAAACGAAAAAAACTTTTGGATTTTCAGCTAGACACTGACACCACCAATTATGAAGAAAAATCTTTTTGGTATTTTTGTTTTTGACAAATAAGTAGAAAAGGCAAAC
>NW_025847465.1:0-1198 GCF_002878395.1 Capsicum annuum | reverse complement strand
TTTTCGACTCACTTTTTTCTATTTTTTTCTTTTTCGTTTTTGCCTACGCACCTTATTCCTAACAATTTTTTTTATTATATATATATATTTATTTTATTAATATTATTATTTTTTTATTATTAATTTTTTTTAAAAAAATCAGTCCGTCAAATGATCACGTTGCCCTTAAAAATGCAACAGTTAGCACGTACAGATGCTTTAGAGGTGAGTCTCCTACAAAGGGCCATGTGGGTCTCGCTAGGTCTCAGTATGATGCACATAAGCATGACCTAAAGGCTGACCTACGTTGTGGTTCACTAACAAGGCTGTTCGGGGGAGCGTATGGTCGATAGTGGCTGCTTTGCTTTCCACCTACTCCATAACACCGACGGCTCCCCCCATAAAATAAGGGTGACTCAACTAGAGGTCGTGTACAACACATGTACTACGGACTTGTTGCAGAAAGAAGGCCTAGGGGTAGACACATGATGACAGATATAAAAGCGGTAACACATAGGATAAATATTATAAACAAAGAGCACGAAAAATGCACAAACGTGTAAACAATAACACAAACAAAATCACAAACAAGCTTATACACTCGTAATGCCAAACAAAGCCGATACGACTCCAAAAATAGCTCGAATTCTGAAAACTTGTCATTGTCCCCAGAAGAGTCGCCAGAGCTGTCACACCCCTTTTTACGTACTCCAAAAGATTTATGTTTGAAGTTCGAAAGGATTTTATTATTTAAGTGACAAGAAATGAAAATTTATTTCGGAAAAAGGATTATTTACATTTTTTATTCAGAGTCGCCACTTGGCATAATTTGGTGTGCCAAGTCACCGTTAGATAATCCTTTCCAAAACCATTTGACTCTTTAAACTGGTTTGCAAACAGAGACTCCGGCTAAGGAATTCTGTTGATCGAGGGGAAGGTGTTAGGCACCCCTTGATCCCGTGGTTCAACCACGATCGCTTGGTAGAGTGTATCAACTATTTTGGCACTACGAAATGTATAAACCACACAAAAACACGCAAAACAATCAAACAATAGACAAAAAAAAAAAACAATCCAAAATATAATGTCCGGTCCAATTATACAGTCCGGAGTATAAAAAAAATGCAAAAATATAAAGCTATGCTAAATTAATTCTAAACTAATGCTCTACTCGATGCCTCGGGCCTTCATCACGAACGTCCTCCGGGTACATGATACC
>NW_025847464.1:0-1361 GCF_002878395.1 Capsicum annuum | reverse complement strand
TACCTCCTCCTTTCATGTTCAATTGATGTTGAATTGGAGTTGTGAGATATTATAAAACTATGCTCAACTTTGTTGACTACTTGTAATATAAATACACACTTTAGTTAGTCATGCTTTAGGTAGAGGGTCTATGGGAAGCAACCTCTCTATCTCTAAGTAGGGGTAATGTATGTATATGGGATTACACTGGGTATATTGTTGTTGTAGTTTAGTAAGTCATGTTCTAAGCCGAGTAACTGTTGAAAGAAACCTCTCTATCTCTATCTCTTTCTCATCTGATACTAAATGACATGATGAAGGTTTGGCTGGAATATCATACACTCGTATGTAGCCTTCTTGTGGTAGATTTTTAGCATCTTGATTTGTGTGTATCATTTCTAGGTGAAAGGTTATATAAATGAAATGGCCATCTGCCTGGAAGATGAAGATGAAAGAATTTCAAATCTTGCCGAACTTTTCTTTAATGAGTTGTCAAAGAAAGGTAGCATATCTACCAAACTTTTCTTTCATCAGTTGGAAATAAAGAAGTCAATCTATCTTATCTCTATCTAATCTTTCTACTGTTGAGCTTCTTTTATCTGCTGTTGCATGTTTTTGACTGTCCACACACATCAAATAATACTGTTTTTTTCTCTTTGAACTTAATGTTTACAGGGAGCAATCCAATTTGTAACCTACTTCCTGATATTCTTGGCAAGTTATCTAGCCAGAACTCGAAGGAAGAATCATTCTGAACATTATGCAATTTTTAATTGCTTCAATTAAGAAGATGCCATGAATTTGACTTGCTTCTTTGGGCTCTACTGTAGAGAATTGATTGGAATGTTTGTATTTTTAGGACAAGCAAATGAAAGCTCTTGTCAAGAAGCTTTGCAAAAAATTTTGTGGAGTTACTGGTATGGAATTTGAAAATTGTTTTGATTGATTTCCTAGAAGAATTTTTGTAATATGATCAACTATTTAGAAGAAGCTAAGACAAAAAATATATTGGGTACTTTTAGTTTGCAACGATATCTGTTCTCTAAGTTTACACTATGCTAAGTTCTAGAAGTTATTCTGCCCTTGGGTTTGGTCTGTTTACATATACTTTCTTGAAACTAAATGTGAAAATATGTATGTCTCTTTATTTCTGCCCCTAAACTTGACATTGAGTTTTACCACAACTTTCTGTGAGGTTTCACGGTTTTGTGGATAAATCATGATACCAGCTTGCTCCACTTGCTATTGCAAGCCAAGTCGTGTAGTTTACTGTCAGATTTTATAGTTGTTTCTCTAGTTAATCCTGCGTGATCTACATGTCAAAGATGTGGTGGTTGTCAACTTTGAGTTGTGGTTCTGCGCGTTTCAAAGTTTCTGATATA
>NW_025847463.1:0-1274 GCF_002878395.1 Capsicum annuum | reverse complement strand
AATATCCCAGCAACTATGAAAAAACATACCAGAATATCCATCAGGCCCTGCAGTACTTGCCGCACTCATACTGAGTTCATCGGAAGTTGTACGGTTTGTTGTTGCTGAGAATTTAGATAAGAACACAAAAGACATAGTTTCGGTCGTCAGGTAACAACATTCTTAATCTTTCATTTCGTTTAAACAAAGTTGTTACTTTTCTTTTCTTCTTCATTGTTTAAATGTATTATTACTATTTTTTTTGTAGTGGGTTTTTGATTTACTGATGAGAGTGTTAATGAAAATTGGATTTTGGTAGAACAGTTTGTTAAGTACTTTGAGAGGTATGGAGAGATAATAGACTTGGTGATTATGAAAAATAGGCATACAGGTAGACCCAGAGGTTCTGGGTTCATCACTTATGCAGATCCAACCATTGTAAACACTGTTATAGCCAAAAACCATATTATCAATGACAAACTTGTAGACACTGTTATAGCCCAAAACCATATTATCAATGACAAACAAGTGAGTAGTTTAGCTTCTGCTTTTGTGTACCTCCTCCTTTCATGTTCAATTGATGTTGAATTGGAGTTGTGAGATATTATAAAACTATGCTCAATTTTTTTGACTACCTGTAATATATATACACACTTTAGTTAGTCATGCTTTAGGTAGAGGGTCTATGGGAAACAACCTCTCTATCTCTAAGTAGGGGTAATGTATGTATATGGGATTACACTGGGTATATTGTTGTTGTAGTTTAGTAAGTCATGTTCTAAGCCGAGTGACTGTTGAAAGCAACCTCTCTATCTCTATCTCTTTCTCATCTGATACTGAATGACATGATGAAGGTTTGGCTGGACTATCATACACTCGTATGTAGCCTTCTTGTGGTAGATTTTTAGCATCTTGATTTGTGTGTATCATTTCTAGGTGAAAGGTTATATAAATGAAATGGTCATCTGCCTGGAAGATGAAGATGAAAGAATTTCAAATCTAGCCAAACTTTTCTTTAATTAGTTGCCAAAGAAAGGTAGCATATCTACCAAACTTTTCTTTCATCAGTTGGAAATAAAGAAGTCAATCTATCTTATCTCTATCTAATCTTTCTACTGTTGAGCTTCTTTCATCTATTGTTTCATGTTTTTGACTGTCCACACACATCAAATAATACTTTTTTTTCTCTTTGAACTTAATGTTTACAGGGAGCAATCCAATTTGTAACCTACTTCCAGATATTCTTGGTAAGTTATCTAGCCAGAACTCGAAGGAAGAATCATTCTGCAACATCA
>NW_025847462.1:529-1414 GCF_002878395.1 Capsicum annuum | reverse complement strand
CTGCAAGCATCCCATAGATGAGCGTTGCGATCAGTCTATTGCAACGGTTTCTGCAACGGTTGTCTAAACCGTCGCCATAGGTAGAGCTATGGGGACGGTTTCTGGAAACCATCGCCATAGATAGACCTATTGTGATGGTTATTTTTTGAATGACTATTTTCATCTATTGCGACGGTTTATAACCGTCGCAATAGATGATATTGCAACAGTTACTAACCATTGCAATAGCAATTATTATGACCCTGTTGTTGTTCTGATACAAAGCTAATATCTGCATAAAAGAGTATGTTAACATGCAGAAGTTTCTCTGGTGATAATTCAAATAGCAAATCAGAAACTCAGTAAAATCTATTCATTTAAAGGTCTCCTAATTATAATTTTTCTTTTAAATTTTTGCAAAGGTACTCCTAGAAATACTGTAAACACGCCTTCCATAATACCATAAAAGTTGAGTATGAAAGCAAATATCAGATGAAGCATCCACAAAGCCGTGGTACGAAATAGTACTGAAAGACCAGCAACTTCTAAAATAATCTCAAATAAGTATATCAGAACCTTTGAAACACGCAGAACCACAACTCAAAGTTCACAACCACCACATCTTTGAAATGTAGATCACGCAGGATTAACTAGAGAAAGAACTATAAAATCTGACAGTAAACTGCACGACTTGGCTAGCAATAGCAAGTGGAGCAAGCTGGTATCGTGATTTATCAACAAAACTATGAAACCTCACAGAAAGTTGTGGTAAACCTCAATGTCAAGTTTAGGGGAAAAAATAAAGAGACATACATATTTTCACATTTATTTTCAAGAAAGTATATGTAAACAGACCAAACCCAAGGGCAGAATAACTTCTTGAGCTTAGCATAGTGTAAACTTAGG
>NW_025847462.1:0-429 GCF_002878395.1 Capsicum annuum | reverse complement strand
TCAAGTTTAGGGGAAAAAATAAAGAGACATACATATTTTCACATTTATTTTCAAGAAAGTATATGTAAACAGACCAAACCCAAGGGCAGAATAACTTCTTAAGCTTAGCATAGTGTAAACTTAGGGAACTGATATCGTTGCAAACTAAAAGTACCCAATATATTGTCTCTCTTAGCTTATTCTAAATAGTTGATCATCTTACAAAAATTCTTCACGGAAATAAATCAAAACAATTTTCAAATTCCATACTAGTAACTCCACAAAATCTTTTGCAAAGCTTCTCAACAAGAGCTTCCATTTGCTTGTCCTAAAAATACAAACATTCCAATCAATTCTCTACAGAAGTGCCCAAAGAAGCAAGTCAAATTCATGGAACCTTCTTAATTGAAGCAATTAAAAATTGCATGATGTTGCAGAATGATTCTTCCT
>NW_025847461.1:0-1316 GCF_002878395.1 Capsicum annuum | reverse complement strand
GGGGTAGGGGTTAGGTGGGGTAGGTGGTGAGATTGGGTATGTGAGGTTTTAAAATTTAATAGGGAGCGGTTGTTAGAATAAGATAAAATTAGTTAGGGGTTGTTATTTTTGTCATTTTATGGAGGGATAATCACATGGGTGAAGGTGCGTGATAAGGTAAGATAAAAATGGATAAAATTGGACTTCGGGAGGGACAAAATTAGGTGTCTATAGGCAGTAAGCTCATGTTCCTTCCTCTCGATGTGGAACTTATTCAACTTTTCCTCAAACTCCTCAATGCATGATTTGAGTTCAGGTTTAGCAAACTTTTTTCCCCAAATTAAAGACATTCAAACAGGCAAATAAAGCTTTAACACTGTGAAATGAATTCCCAATAACTTCCAAAAACTAGTCCAAGCCTAAAGCCCTATGATGCCACAACAAATTTTACCTTGTTGATAATAGTTTGAAAATTCTCCATAACAGCGTTTTGTGATAAGGCACGTTCATACGTTTTAAACAACTCTATCAGCTTTCTCATGCTCTTATCAGTGTATGATAGCTGAGATAGGCAAATAGGAAACTCACTAAAATCTATTCATTCAAAGGTCTCCTAATTGTAATTTTTCTTTTAAATTTTTGCAAAGGTACTCCTAGAAATACTGTAAACACGGCTTGCATAATAGCATAGAAAGCTGAGTATGAAAGCAAATATCAGATGAAGCATCCACAAAGCTGTGGTACCAAATAGTACTGAAAGACCGGCAACTTCTAAAACAATCTGAAATAAGTATATCAGAAACTTTGAAACGCGCAGAACCACAACTCAAATTTGACAACCACCACATCTTTGAAATGTAGATCACGCAGGATTAACTAGAGAAACAACTATAAAATCTGACAGTAAACTGCACGACTTCGCTTGCAATAGCAAGTGGAGCAAGCTGGTATCGTGATTTATCCACAAAACCGTAAAACCTCACAGAAAGTTGTAGTAAAACTCAATGTCAAGTTTAGGGCAAAAATAAAGAGACATACATATTTTCACATTTAGTTTCAAGAAAGTATATGTAAACAGACCAAACCCAAGGGCAGAATAACTTCTTAAGCTTAGCATAGTGTAAACTTAGGGAACAGATATCGTTGCAAACTAAAAGTACCCAATATATTTTCTCTCTTAGCTTCTTCTAAATAGTTGATCATATTACACAAATTCTTCTAGGAAATAAATCAAAAAAATTTTCAAATTCCATACCAGTAACTCCACAAAATCTTTTGCAAAGCTTCTCGACAAGAGCTTCCATTTGCTTGTCCTAAAAATACAAACATTCCAATCA
>NW_025847460.1:0-2475 GCF_002878395.1 Capsicum annuum | reverse complement strand
TTTAAACAAAGTTGTTACTTTGCTCTTCTTCTTTATTGTTTTAATGTATTATTACTATTTATTTTTTTTTGTAGTGGGTTTTTGATATACTGACAAAAGTGTTAATGAAAATTGGATTTTGGTAGAACAATTTGTTAAGTACTTTGAGAGGTATGGAGAGATAATAGACTAGGTGATTGTGAAAAATAGGCATACAGGTAGACCCAGGGGTTCTGCGTTCATCACTTTTGCAGATCCAACCGATGTAGACACTGTTATAGCCAAAAACCATATTATCAATGACAAACTTGTAGACACTGTTATAGCCCAAAACCATATTATCAATGACAAACAACTGAGTAGTTTAGCTTCTGCTTTTATGTACCTCCTCCTTTCATGTTCAATTGATATTGAATTGGAGTTGTGAGATATTATAAAACTATGCTCAACTTTGTTGACTACTTGTAATATAAATACACACTTTAGTTAGTCATGCTTTAGGTAGAGGGTCAATGGGAAGCAACCTCTCTATCTCTAAGTAGGGGTAATGTATGTATATGGGATTACACTGGGTATATTGTTGTTGTAATTTAGTAAGTCATGTTGTAAGCCGAGTGACTGTTGAAAGCAACCTCTCTATCTCTATCTCTTTCTCATCTAATACTGAATGACATGATGAAGGTTTGGCTGGACTATCATACACTCGTATGTAGCCTTCTTGTGGTAGATTCTTAGCATCTCGATTTGTGTGTATCATTTCTAGGTGAAAGGTTATATAAATGAAATGGCCATCTTCCTGGAAGATGAAGATGAAAGAATTTTAAATCTTGCCAAACTTTTCTTTAATGAGTTGTCAAAGAAAGGTAGCATATCTACCAAACTTTTCTTTCATCAGTTGGAAATAAAGAAGTAAATCTATCTTATCTCTATCTAATCTTTCTACTGTTGAGCTTCTTTCATCTGTTGTTGCATGTTTTTGACTGTCCACACATATCAAATAATACTGTTTTTTTCTCTTTGAACTTAATGTTTACAGGGAGCAATCCAATTTGTAACCTACTTCAAGATATTCTTGGCAAGTTATCTAGCCAGAACTCGAAGGAAGAATCATTCTGCAACATCATGCAATTTTTAATTGCTTCAATTAAGAAGATGCCCTGAATTTGACTTGCTTCTTTGGGCTCTACTGTAGAGAATTGATTGGAATGTTTGTATTTTTAGGACAAGCAAATGGAAGCTCTTGTCGAGAAGCTTTGCAAAAGATTTTGTGGAGTTACTAGTATGGAATTTGAAAATTTTTTTGACTTATTTCCTAGAAGAATTTGTGTAATATGATCAACTATTTAGAAGAAGCTAAGAGAGAAAATATATTGGGTACTTTTAGTTTGCAACGATATTTCTTCCTTAAGTTTACGCTATGCTAAGCTTAAGAAGTTATTCTGCCCTTGGGTTTGGTCTGTTTACATATGCTTTCTTGAAACTAAATGTGAAAATATGTATGTCTCTTTATTTTTGCCCCTAAACTTGACATTGAGTTTTACCATAACTTTCTGTGAGGTTTCACGGTTTTGTGGATAAATCACGATACCAGCTTGCTCCACTTGCTATTGCAAGCCAAGTCGTGCAGTTTACTTTCAGATTTTATAGTTCTTTCTCTAGTTAATCCTGCGTGATCTTCATTTCAAAGATGTGGTGGTTGTCAACTTTGAGTTATGGTTCTGCGCATTTCAAAGGTTCTAATATACTTATTTCAGATTGTTTTAGAAGTTGCCGGTCTTTCTGTACTATTTGGTACCACAGCTTTGTGGATGCTTCATCTGATATTTGCTTTCATACTCAGCTTTCTATGCTATTATGGAAGGCGTGTTTACAGTATTTCTAGGAGTACCTTTGCAAAAATTTAAAAGAAAAATTATAATTAGGAGACCTTTGAATGAATAGATTTTAGTGAGTTTCTGATTTTCTATTTGAATTATCACCAGAGAAACTTCTGCATGTTAACATACTCTTTTATGCAGCTATTCGGCTATATGAGTACATATCCTATTGCCTATCTCAGCTATCATACACTGATAAGAGCATGAGAAAGCTGATAGAGTTCTTTAAAACGTATGAACGTGCCTTATCTCAAGACGCTGTGATGGAGAATTTTCGAACTATTATCAACAAGGTAAAATTTGTTGTGGCATCACAAGTCTTTGGGCTTGGACTAGTTTTTGGAAGTTATTGGGAATTCATTTTACATTGTTAAAGCTTTATTTGCCTGTTTGAATGTCTTCAATTTGGGGAAGAAGTTTGCTAAACCTGAACTCAAACCATGCATTGAGGAGTTTGAGGATAAGTTGAATAAGTTCCACATCGAGAGGAAGGAACATGAACTTACTGTCTATAGACACCTAATTTTGTCCCTCCTGAAGTCCAATTTTATCCATTTTTATCATACCTTATCACGCACCCTCACCCATGTGATTATCCCTCCATAAAATGACAAAAATA
>NW_025847459.1:0-1250 GCF_002878395.1 Capsicum annuum | reverse complement strand
TAATGCTTTTTGGGAAAGGAAAAAACATTTGGTTGAACTTCCTTACAATCTAGGGTTTAACGAACAAACCATTCCTACTAAAGCTAGACCCATCCAAATGAACTAAGAAATAATGGAAATCTGCAAGAAAGAGATTAACCATCTTCTAAAGAATGGAATTATTAGAAGCTCTAACTCTCCCTGGAGTTGCTCTGCCTTTTATGTCAATAATAGTGCAGAAAAGAAGCGCGGCACCCCTAGACTTGTAATAAATTACAAGCCTTTGAATACGGTCTTAAAATGGATCAGACATCCAATCCCTAACAAGAGGGATCTTCTCAAAAACACTTTCACGGCCAACCTTTACAGCAAGTTTGATATGAAGTCAGGATTCTGGCAAATTCAAATCGCTGAAAAGGATAAGTATAAAACAACATTCAATGTCCCTTTTGGACATTATGAATGGAATGTTTTGCCTTTTGGCCTCAAAAATGCTCCATCAGAGTTTCAAAACATTATGAACAATATTTTCAATCCTTATACTTACATGTCGATTGTTTATATTGATGATGTGCTTATTTTCTCGGAGAACATTAATTCTCATTTCAAGCATTTAAATACTTTCTTTAAAATTACTAAATTCAATGGTTTGGTTGTTAGTGCTAAAAAGATGCAGCTCTTCCAGACGTCCATCAAATTCTTAGGACATGATCTGTATCAAGGTAGTTATAAACCTATTTGTAGAGCCATTGAGTTCTCCTCAAAATTTCCTAATGAAATCACTGATAAAACTCAACTCCAGAGGTTTCTAGGAAGTCTCAATTATGTTGTAGATTTTATCCCGAACATTAGGCAGGTTTGTGAACCTCTTTACAAAAGACACAAGAAAACCCCAGTTCCTTGGAGTCCTGATCAAACCACTGCAGTCATCAAAATCAAAAGCCTGGTCCAGAACCTTTCTTGTTTAGGTATTCCTAACCCTGAAGCGTTTATGATAGTTGAAACCGATGCTTCCGATATTGGGTATGGGGGTATACTGAAGCAAAGGATCAATGAAAGTTCTCCTGAGCAATTAGTCAGGTTCACATCCGGAATATGGAATTCTGCACAAAAGAATTACAGCACTGTTAAAAAAGAAATTTTATCTATAGTGCTATGTATCACCAAGTTTCAAGACGACCTTGTAAACAAAGAATTTTTACTTAGGGTAGATTGTAAATCTGCTAAAGAAATTTTGCAAAAGGACGTTAAAAATCTTGTTTCAAAACAAA
>NW_025847458.1:762-1505 GCF_002878395.1 Capsicum annuum | reverse complement strand
TGAGTTTGTGCATCAGTTTTGCTTACTGGAGTCTGCTGTCTGAGTTTGGTTTCTAACATTTGTATGTGTTTAATCAATCTAGTGTTTTCCATGAGGAGTGACTCCTTTTGGGCATTTAGCGTTTTGAAGTTTTCCGTCATAGAAGAACAATGGTTACAAAAAATAATCTTTCCAGTTTCTTTTTGCAAGTTGTACTGAGGAATCTGGTCTGGATTTTGTCTAAGAGAAGGAGATATATAATAATTTGGCCCTAAATATCCCCTAGCATGATTAGTAGCTTTTGTAAAATCATTAAAACCTTTAAAAAGAAGGGCCTTGAAACCTTGTATAGAGTCTAATACTTCTAACCATGTTTGAAAAATGCCATTAGTTTTTCCATGAATTACTACATAATATTTAAAACGAGGCCTACTTTTTTCGGCCATGTAATGACATAAAGCATTCATAGATGCCATGAAATGATTTCGGTTTTGTCTATTATAAGAAATCCAGAGGTTATCGATTAAACACCTTTGGGGTCTGTCTAAAACGTAGTCTGGTCTTACTCTAAAAGAGATATTGCTCTCAGGGTATGCTATTAAATTAAATGGGCCGAAATGAATTCGTTCCATTGTCTCGAGGGATTCTAATGGTCTGAAATTTAAGTTACCTAACATTGTCTGTTGGTAAGCCTCTGAGGACGAAGCTACACCTTTGCCTTTGTCTGCAGGAGGTTGTCCTGTTGGTCTCATGCTAAAAACAAA
>NW_025847458.1:0-662 GCF_002878395.1 Capsicum annuum | reverse complement strand
GTCTGTTGGTAAGCCTCTGAGGACGAAGCTACACCTTTGCCTTTGTCTGCAGGAGGTTGTCCTGTTGGTCTCATGCTGAAAACAAATAAATGAAATTAAACTTATTTATTTATTCCCAGTTGTAGTCTACTTAACTGGTCAGCTAAGTTGTTTTCTTTTCCTTTTATATGCTCGAATACTATATTCTTATAAACAGATATAGTATCTGTAAAATTTAACCATCTTCTTCTACTGCTAGTTTTGTCATTTATTTTTTGATGAAATTTAACTATAGCTTCACAGTCTGTTCTAACTAAAATCTCGTCTTTATTTAGTATATATAGTTTGAAAGCATTTAAACCATATATGATAGCTAATACTTCTAAATCTATAGCGCTCACATTTCCTTTTTCTTTGTAGGCGCCACTTTGATATCCACATATTTGTTCTTCGTTTTTATTGCTGTATTTATTCGGTCTTGCTTTTAAGATAGCTCCCCATCCTAAGTCACTTCCATCTGTTTGTATAATTAAATAGTCTGATTCTAATGGGATTTTTAGGTCTGGGATGTTTTGGATTTTTTCTTTTATTTTTTGGACTAATTTAACATCTTCTATATTAAAATTTTTCTGTCCCTTACTACCTGTTTTTGCATATAATGGACCTGCTATTTTTCCTAGATC
>NW_025847457.1:0-5140 GCF_002878395.1 Capsicum annuum | reverse complement strand
AAAGATAATAGTATAATAAGAATTTTAGAAGAGATAGAAGTTACTCAAAATAAACATAAAAAGACACTAGATAAGATAGAACAAAATTTAGATTATTTAGAGTCACAAGAAATAGAAATAGACAGAAAAATTCAGTATTTAAATTACAAATTTAACTTAGAGAAAATACCTACAAAATTAGAAATTGAAAAGCTAATAAAAACTATAATAGAAAGACCTAAAGAATTAGAAGTAAAAACTACTCAATTAATATCTAAGCTTATAGAACAAGTAGAAAATATAACAACAGAAATCAAAGATTTGCAAGAAATAACAAAAAGATTAGAAGAAACATCACTTTCATGAGTGAAGAAGATATAAATTATAGTAAAGCATTAGAAAAATCAAGAAGTTATCATAGCGAACCAGAAGGATTATCTAAGCATATACCTTCAAGTATAACGGATAAAATTTTATTAAAATAAAATAATACCATAATAGAGTTATTATTAGACTTACATAAAAAGATAGACATTTTAATTAAAGGAGAAACTCAAAAACCTTTTCAGGAAGAACCGGAATTACCCGAACTGCATAAGAAAATAGACATCCTAATAAAAAATAAAAAAGCTTAAGAGCCACCAAAAAATAACTTTGAAATAGAAGAACTTATTAACCAGTTAAAAAGAATTGAATTAACTCCTAAACAAGAAAGAAAAAATATAATAAGAAAACCACAAAAATGGACTTTCTATCAAATAGACAGAGAACCATCGAAAACAATGAAAGACAGGAGAAGAAAGACAAAGAATAAGTTTTTCGGAGAATAAAATAAGAAATAATAATATATTATCCAGAATATGCCGAAGACAACCTAATATGGAGCAGAACCAAGAACTTAACGAAATAATAGTTGTAGATAAAGATTTACAAATTTTCCAACAACATCAATTAAAATTATTAAATCCTAAAACATTATATAATGCAGGATATTTTTCTACAGATAATTAGCTATATAGACATTATAGAGAAGAACAAATATAAGCTATAGGAGAAGATTTTAAAATACTAGATTTAGTAAATGCTAACTCTTTAAGACATATAAAAAACAATAAAATGATACTAATGCATATGGGTTTAATTGTTATAGGAATAAAAGGTCTAACAAGAAAAAATCTAGGATCCAAAGTATTAATAACAATATATGATGATAGATGGTCAGACATTAAAAAATCAATAATAGGATTAACTGAAGTAGATATGACAAATAATTGAGGAATATTCTATATAAGTCCAGATTTCTTTATGAACTTGAAAGAATTTGGAAAAAATATTAAAATAGGAATCCAAACTAAAGGGTACGAAGAAATGAATAGTGGATATAATTTATTAATGTGCATAGGGTTTATTGAAAAATTAACTTTGAGTAGTAATATTAAATTTAAACTAAAAGTAAATGATGTAGTTGAAATAATGGAAAATAAAGGCATAAGTTTAATAAAACCAATAAAAATAGACCCAGAAATATATGCAAGTTTAGAATGGGATTTAAACAAATTCACTAAACCAAAAATTCTTACACTAGACTCTCATTTATTATATACTACAAGTAAAGGAGAAACTTCAGTTAGATTTACAGATTATAATTACACAACCAAAAGAAATTTAGACGATGACGAAATAGAGAGTAATATAGAAATAGAAAGCGAGTTTATGAATATAGAAGTTCTACAAGAAGGATATGAAGTAGACATGGTCATAGAAAAAGCTGAAAATTTAGCAGAAGAATATAAATACATAACTTTTAGATGTAAAGGATGTCAAAAGGACGAAATGAAAATAGAAGAATGTATAGAACATTTTAAAAACTGTTTAGAGAGAAGTGATAATTTAGGATATAGAAATAACAAACTATTCCTTGAAAGAAAAGATGAAGACGCAATTTCTGTATTAAGTTCCACAATAAGTTATAAAGAACTCACAGAATTAGAACCGACTAGCTCTTCAAGTGCTAGCCCATTTCAACAAACAAACCCTAATCCCCAACCAATAGATTATAGTACAGGCAATGTACCTAGAAGACCAACAATTAGGATAAACCCAGATGCAGAACTTAGAGGAGATAATATAAAACCAGCAAGTAAGAGAATGCCAATAGAAGAACCAATTAAACTACAAGAAGGAGGTAGTAAAGGTAAAATTCTAAATATAGAAGCACACGACCCACAAATATGGGATACAGTGATAGATTTATGGAAAGGAATAGTAGCAGCAGATTATTGAAGACATTATATAGAAACAGATACGGAAACAATGTATAAATATTTAGAAACCTTTTTGGGGGAATCTGCAAAAACCACATGGGAAAGTTTTAAGACAAATTGCCCATATGACTTGTAGGTTTATTAAGTATGGGACCAAACCCCTATAATTTCACAAACAAAATGCATATGTTATTAACTAGAAAAGATCCAAATTGTGGATTATTAGCACTACAAAAAGAAGCATTAAAACAATTAAGTATTTCACATGGGGTATATATAAAGAAATTCCTACAAGACTATTTTTATTATTGCACTGTCAGCGGAAACACTTTTAATGAAGAATTGGGCAAAAAATTATTCAATAAATTTGTAGATACTCTCTCACAGCCTTGTATTTCCCAGTTTAATGCGCTTACTAAATTTTCACAAACTTGTCTAGATGTATTATATGATTTATGTAATCTGGTTGCTTCTAATAACCTTTTCCTACTTTCTTATAAATTATGTTTTCTAGCTATTATATTATTTCTTTTTCTGATTTCTCTATATAAATAGAAATAGCTACACCTTATGTCTTGGAAATATCTATGTCTTTTCATACGGAGTTTATAAACTTTTGAGAGTTAATAGGTAATGTTCTCAAAACCTTCTTGCTCTAATACCAAAACAGTGGTATATTTCAATAATATTATGTTTCAATATTATATTGCAATGTTTAAACACAAAGATAAAGATAATGAACAAGGATATATTTTAGTGATATTCTTCAATAAATAATAATTTTTTATGATTTTTTAGTATATCAGTTTTGTAAAACCTACTCAGTACTCCCTCTTTCCCACTGTTTCTTCATATTTATCATTCTTATAGTTTATATTTTCCCAAGAGTTTTTTATGTTTTTTGTTTTTTTTTATTTTACCCTGTTCATCTCTTCCTCTTAATCTATGTTCTTAACATCTTACTTCTTTAACCACACCCCGAAAACTTTAGTCTGGCAGCTAACACTCGTCCTTTGTCTATTTTGCAGACCTGTTGGACTATCAAGGCCAGAATTCCTACGAATTTACAGGTTAATCCATCGTTGTTATTAAGAAATTAAGAGGCTAACCATATACTAAGGGTAAGAATTTTACAGAGAATTTAATTTACATGACGTACAAAAAATATGTTAAATAACTTTAAACATGGATATAAGAACATAAGTATAAATATGTTTTATGGGGAAAATATGTAAATAAGAACTTACATGAAGTAATTAGGAGAGAGGTTTCTCTTTTAAGATCGAATAGAAAACTTAGAGCTTTTATTTAAAACACACTGATACAAAGTTTATACAAGAAGGACTGACTTGGATAGGTTTTTTGGGAGGAAGGGTTTACGCATTTCAAGTATGTTTTGAAGTTGGTTGATTTCACTCTATCTTCCTTCTACAAAATGTACGCCTTTTATACGCAAAAACTAAATATAGCAGTGGTTCTAAAGATTACTACATGGCCCAGACATATGTGGCCGACACCAAAAGATAAGAGATAAGAAAAAATCTTAATAATGCAAGCCGGGTACTATCATTGAGCCCCATCGTCACATTCATTAATAATTTTTCTTTCAGACTTATTTTGACACGTAATTCAACAGTTTTTCTTTCTTTTGAAAAGTAGTGATAAAGGAAGCACTCTGACACTAATTTAACTATTACAAGACATAAAGTGGGCATCCCCACCTGACTACACTATCTAATAATACAAATTGTATGTTGTCTTTACTATGTATCCAAGTTGTGCAGGGAAATTGAGTCGAAGCTCATTCCTGAGTCATCGTCTTCGTATGGATCCTGAGCATCTTGGAAGTGTGCAAGATGGCTTGCAATACTATTATCTTCGTCAGATCTTTAAGAGTTATTGTCTGTATTATTTATTTCTGGAACAGTTCTGTCTGCATTGGAAGTGGGTTGTCCATCTGGCTATCCATTCGTATGTTTATCTTATGTCTGGTTGTTAAAAAATCTGTCTAAAGGCTGTTTGATTATAGTCTCTATTGTTTCATTTTTCCTTTTAGATATTAAAGTCTTCTTTAAAATCTTATTACCCGATTTTGCTAACTTATGTTTTGATGAAGAACATCCTTCATCTTCACTTTTTGGCAAAGTGACAGCCATTAACGGTTTTGATTTGTCTTTATCGGTCACCGTTTGAACCAGATTAGCTGTACCAACATCCGGTACAGTGGATTTCTGAGCATTTAGAAGGAAATGCACACCCTTCTCATCTATTTTTTGAGGAGATGGAGAACTCTGAGTCTGAGTTTGTGTTTTTGCATCTGTCTTGCTTACATTTGTCTGATGGTTGAGTTTTGCTTCTAATAGTTGTACCTACTTTATTAATCTAGTGTTTTCCATGAGGAGTGATTCTTTCTGAGCATTTAGCTTATTGAAATTCTCTGTCATCGAAGAACAATGGTTGTAGAAAATAATCTTTCCAGTCTCTTTTTGTAAATTATACTAAGGTATTTGATCTGGGTTTTGTCTGAGTGATGGTGATATATAATAGTTTGGTCCTAAATATCCTCTAGCATGATTTGTGGCTTCGGTGAAATCATTAAAACCTTTGAAAAGAGGGGCTTTAAAACCCTGTATTGAATCTAACACTTCTAACCACGTTTAGAAAATTCCGTTAGTCTTTCCATGAATGACTACATAATATTTAAACCTAGGCCTACTTTTTTCTGCCATGTGATGGCATAAAGAATTCATGGATGCCATAAAATGATTACGACTTTGTCTATTATAAGATATCCAAAGATTATCTACTAAACACTTTTGGGGTCTATCTAAAATGTAGTCTGGTTTTATTCTAAATGATATGTTACTCTCAGGGTAAGTAATTAAGTTAAATGGTCC
>NW_025847456.1:0-1322 GCF_002878395.1 Capsicum annuum | reverse complement strand
GTTCACTCAAACTATTTCCCAACACAACTCTCTTACAAATACTCTCTACAAAGAAGAAAACAAACACAACTAAATCTTCTTCAAATGTTGGTGTTCTTCTCTAAATGGTATATTCCAAAGAGGGTGGAAATGCCTCTATTTATAGGCACAAAACAAACCTACGTTGATGTCATCAATGACATCAACACACTACTTTGCCAACCAAATTTGACAAGAAAACAACTTGCATGCAATGTTGGACTAGCCAACCAAATTTGACAAAGCCAACAAATGATCTTGCAAGTGCTTGGTAGAAACTTTGTTTGACCAAGTGTGAATCCAAGAAACAAACAAAAGGCCACATTACAAATCTCCACCTTGGCCTGAGTTTGTTTAATATAGTAAATTTGCTCCACTTTCTTCACAAAGCCTCAAAGGACTTTCAAAATTCCATGACGTCAGAATCAGATGAGTCTCCATCTGAAATTGAACCAGTAACAACACCTGTAATAGTAGATCCCAATAGTGTGTACAGCGTCCTAGACTTGCGTGCCTTCATAACCACAAGACCACCTCGATAGACTTCAAGAACTCCACCTTCACCTGTGTATTTGCACCCAAAAGATTCTAGAGTGCCCAAAGAAATGAGATTTTTCTTCAACTCAGGAACACATCTAACATTTCTGAGAGTTCTTACAATACCATCATGCATTTTAATTCGGACGGTAATTGTTCCAACAATTTTGCAAGCAACATTGTTGCCTTCCAAGACAACTCCACCTTCAACAGGATCATATGTAGAAAACAAGTCCTTGTTAGGATACATATGAAATGAACAAGCCGAATCTAAAATCCACTCATTGTTAGAACAAGAAATATTTTCGGTTACTAAAAATATTGCTCCTTCAATCTCATCAGCAGCAACACTTGCTTCAGCGGTGTCGGAATCCCCATGCTCATTTTTCTTTACTTTTCCCTTGTTTTGCAACTTAGGACAATTAAATTTGATGTGGCCTTTTTTATGACAGTAATAACACACTGAATTACTAAATCTACACTTTTCATTAGATCTACTCCTGACAAATAAACCGAACGCTTGATTTTCACTACCTTCCCCGATAATATCTCTATCTATCTGATCTTTAAATTTCAGCATAGATTTGATTTTTCTATAAGAGATAGTTTCTTTCCCATAAAGTATAGTATCTCTAAAATTCTTAAAGGAATGGGGTAGGGAACATATTAGCAAAACAGCTTGATCTTCTTCCTCAACCTTGACATCTATATTACTTAAATCCATAAGAATGGAATCAAAGGCATCAAGATGTGACAGTAGGGAAGTA
>NW_025847455.1:0-2919 GCF_002878395.1 Capsicum annuum | reverse complement strand
TCATAATTTTTTGTTATTATTATGGAGTTGAAATTTTGAAGTTAATGAATAATTTTGGGAGTTGTAAGCTTGAGTATGTGAGTGACTCGTTCATCGATGTAATGGTCATGGTTAACCAAAAGCATAAGATTGTGTAATTGTTTCTATGCTATAGCATGATAACATCTCTATGTGGTAGTCTTGCTCAAAGATTGCATTGCTCTAATGAAATAAAGTTGGAAATGATAGTCAAGATTACACGATCATTGTGTGCTGCTTCTCTACATCAAACTGAGAAATTGTTATGTAAAGTAAAGGGTTGAAAGTGTGACTGTGCTAATAATGTTGGTGGCACATACCACCTAAATGTATGCCGATGAAGCCTGAGTAATTGACATCACTCACTCAATTAGTTTGTGCAAACAAATTAAGTGTGGGGTGGTGCCATCACTATTTTCTTTTTTGATTATAGTGAATTTTACAAAATGAGACTAACACGACTCTGTTGTGATCTCAGGTAACATGTCTCTGAAAGGACGACAGGGAAAGGAGAAAGCATCCATCGCACAAAAAGGTCAAAAATGGTCAAGAAAGGACCAGGCTGATTCCTCCTCTCTTCAAGTACCTCGACACACTTTTGGGATTAAGTGGGTTCTGGAGGAGGAAGGGAAGAAATGGTATAGAAACAATAAAGTGAAAAAATATGTCCATGTGGAGTTGATGCAGAAGGAAAGTTTAGCAAAGAATTGCCCTCACATTTTGGCAAAGATTATGGCACTAAATCTTGACTTTATTTTCCGAGACATGGGCGAATGTAATCTTGATTTGACTTGAGAGTTTTATGCCAACTGGTCCCCAAGGACTAGGGGAAATGAAGTAAAGATTCGGGGGCAAGTCTTACAATTGAACGCTGATTTCTTCAACTCTTTCCTAGGTACTCCAAGTGTCGATCAATCACCACTCAAAGAGCTCTACAACAGACCTCCCTACAAAGCCATCAGACATACGTTGTGTGGATCAAGGTCCATGACCCGGTGGACTCATCACAAGGATAATGGTCGTCACAATACTTACCCATATGCTTGTTTGAATAGAGAAGCTTGCATATGGTTAAGAATAGTCAATTCCTGCTTGACTCCTGGGACACAATACACTAAGGTCATGCGTGATCGAGTCTTCTTGGTATATGCTCTAATGTCGAATGTTCCCATCAACATTGGTGCAGTTATATGAACGTCGATTCGAAAAGCAAGGGTGAACAAAAGGTCTTATTTCAGCTTCAGCAACTTGTTGACTGTAATTTTAAGAAAGGAGCACATTGAGGAGAAGCCAGCGGACCATAAGTTTCCACATAACCCGAAGAAGGTAGATCTCACGAAAATCAAAGATCTAGAAACTGGTCAAGGCATCAACCTTACCACTGCTGAGAGACATGCTCGAGATGAGAGTTTTTTTCACCATCTGTATGGCATGACTAGGTTTACTATAATGAATGGGGGTCGTGTGCCGACTGATGCAGAGCTTCGGTAGTTGGACTATGACTACCCGCTTAATGAGCATGCTCGAGCCATGTGTGGAGTGGGGGTAAATTTTGAAGAACCTCTAGGTGATGATGTGCCGACAGACGATGATCACCAGCTGCTAGACTCTGATGTGGAGGACAACTCTGATGATAAAGACTCTGATGATGATTCTGACGCAGGGGGTATGACCCCAGATGTAGAGGAAGAGTCTGACTAACCAGGTTTTTGCTTATTTATTTACACTGAGGGCAGTGTGTTCCGTCTAAGTGTGGGGTGCGGGTATGCGGATTGCCTTGTCTACTTTGTCTATTGTATTGCGTACTGCTTGCCTGCATTTATTCTCCATATTTTCTTTAGCTATAGTTCTTTTAATTTAGTCGTAGTTAGTTAGTTATAATTAGTTAGATTTTGCATGAAATTGTTCTTACAGACGGCATGGCATTATAACAGGAGTTTGTGCTGAATCACTACTATTGAAACATTTAGGCTCTAAGTTGTGACTCATTCTGTGATAATTGTTTGTGGTTTAATTCATTTATCTGTTGGGTCAAGAATCTATAATGCTCCTAATTAAGTTGACCATGTGCCATGTGTGTGTAAGGTTATTGTATATTCTTTGTTGCGACTGATACTAGAACTTGCCTAGTGTGTGTGTGAAGTGAAATAAAGATTGTGAGTTTATGAGATGATTTAGGCATCTCTTTGGCAGCCCTGATTTTGTTTATCTTCTTTTTACCTACCTTTGTACATTGTCCTAGTGAACACCCTTTGAGCATTTAGCTATTTTCTTTGGCAACCTCATATGTAGCCTAATCCTTTTTTTTAAAAGACCATAATTTCATCCAAAAGCTCCTAAGCGCTTTAAATTGTAAAATCAAGTTGAGTAAAGAGTATGGCAAAATAAGAGGAAAATGGTGAAAGTGATGCCCCAATGTTTAGTTATTGGTACATGAAAATATTGTGATCAAGGATGGCTATCATAGGGATGCTAAAAAATAATAAAATAAAATAAAATAAAATAAAAAAATAAAAAAATAAAAATAATAATAATAAAAAAAAAAGTTGTATATTCCCATCACAATGTTTTTGATTGAGTAACAAAATGGGTGAAAAGGGGTTGGTAGATGAAGGAAGGTAGAGTGGTTGGTAGATGAAAAGAAGGTATAGTGGTTGTTTAAAGTTAGTGTAAATGGCCTAATGTAGTGTATTAAAGCGCTTAGGGAGCATAGTCACCATTTCTGGCCAAAATAGTCCTACCCGTCCATTTAGCCTACTTTACAACCCGCAAAGACCTATTTGATCCTAACCGTAGTATTCTGATATTAGTGGAGCATTACACTAAGGGCAAGCATATGGTCATCAGTTGTAATCTAAGAATTCTTTGTGAGAGTGAGAGCAAGCAAGTTCTTATACCCAT
>NW_025847454.1:726-1476 GCF_002878395.1 Capsicum annuum | reverse complement strand
CAATACGGGATGAGCTTCAAATCTCGCGTCTCCCAATCGCCTTGAATTTGATGGATGAGCAAATCTGAATCTCCCAACACTAATAATTCTTGGACTCCCATATCAACAGCTAACCTCAAACCAAGAATGCAGGCTTCATACTCCGCCATATTATTAGTACAGTAGAATCGAAGTTGTGCTGTTACCGGGAAATGTTGTCCCGATTCAGAGATAAGAACCGCACCTATTCCGACTCTTTTCATATTGACAGATCCATGAAAAAATAACCTCCAACCAGGATCAGCATCTATAACGACTTCATCGACACACGACACTTCTTCGTCAGGAAAATATGTCTTTAATGGCTCGTACTCTTCATCAATGGGATTCTCAGCAAGATGATCTGCCAAGGCTTGGGCTTTCATAGCGGTTCGAGTCACATATACAATGTCAAACTCAATAAGCAATATTTGCCACTTTGCCAATCGGCCCGCCGGCATAGGCTTCTGAAAGATATACTTCAAAGGATCCATGCGGGAGATGAGATAAGTAGTATAGGACGAGAGATAATGCTTTAACTTCTGTACTACCCAAGTTAGGGCACAACACGTCCTTTCAAGAAGAGTATACCCGGCCTCATATGCGGTGAACTTCTTACTAAGATAATAAATAGCCTGCTTCTTTTTGCCTGTGACATCATGTTGACCCAGGACATAATCGAAAAAATTATCCATAACTGATAAATATAAGATCAAAGGCCTACCAGGCTCC
>NW_025847454.1:0-626 GCF_002878395.1 Capsicum annuum | reverse complement strand
CTAAGATAATAAATAGCCTGCTTCTTTTTGCCTGTGACATCATGTTGACCCAGGACATAATCGAAAAAATTATCCATGACTGATAAATATAAGATCAAAGGCCTACCAGGCTCCGAGGGTACCAGTACGGGCGGATTTGACAAATATCTTTTGATTCGATCGAATGCTTTCTGACATTCTTCAGTCTATTTTACCGCAGCACTCTTTTTCAGCAACTTGAATATGGGCTCACAAGTGGTCGTGAGTTGAGCAATAAACCTGCTAATGTAGTTAAGTCTACCGAGCAAACTCATTACCTCCGTTCTATTCTTGGGCGGGGGAAAATCCTGAATGGCTTTGATTTTCGAGGAATCCAATTCAATTCCACGATGGCTGGCTACAAACCCCAACAGCTTTCCCGACGGAACTCCAGATACACATTTTGTCGGGTTGAGTTTGAGATTATACCTGTGAAGCCTTTCAACGAAATTTCTTAAATCTTTAACATGGTTGGCCTGACTTTTTGACTTAATAATCACATCATCCACGTAGACCTCAATCTCCTTATGCATCATGTCATGAAACATAGTGGTCATGACTCTCATATATGTTGCTCCAGCATTCTTCAAACCGAACGGCATCACTCG
>NW_025847453.1:722-1755 GCF_002878395.1 Capsicum annuum | reverse complement strand
GGTTCTCCATCGAGCTCTTCTTCAACCACATTACAGTAAGCATGCTGATCACGACTCTGTATATTCACTGGATCGATGTAGGCTTTGTCAGGATGTTGGAGCATTGAAGACAGCGTGGCTAAAGCATCAGCAATTTCATTATGAATCCTTGGAATATGCCTAAATTTTACTAACACAAACCATTGACATAGCTCCTGCAAGCATTGTCGATACGGGATGAGCTTCAAATCTCGCGTTTCCTAATCGCCTTAAATTTGATGGACGAGCAAATCCGAATCTCCTAACACCAATAATTCTTGGACTCCCATATCAACAGCTAACCTCAAACCAAGAATGCAGGCTTCATACTCTTCCATATTATTAGTACAGTACTATCGAAGTTGTGCTGTTACGGGGAAATGTTGTCCTGACTCAGAGATAAGAACCGCACCTATTCCGACTCCTTTCATATTGACAACTCCATCGAAAAATAACCTCCAACCTGGATCAGCATCTATAACGACTTCATCGACACACGACACTTCTTCGTCAGGAAAATATGTCTTAAATGGCTCGTACTCTTCATCGATGGGATTATCAGCAAGATGATCTTCCAGGGCTTGGGTTTTCATGGTGGTTCGAGTCAAATATACAATGTCGAACTCGGTAAACAATATTTGCCACTTTGCCAATCGACCCGTTGGCATAGGCTTCTGAAAGATATACTTTAAAGGATCCATGCGGAAGATGAGATAAGTAGTATAGGATGAGAGATAATGCTTCAACTTCTGTGCTACCCAAGTTAGGGCACAACACGTCCTTTCAAGAAGAGTATACCTGGCCTCATATGCGGTGAACTTCTTGCTAAGATAATAAATAGCCTGCTTTTTATTACCTGTGACATCATGTTGACCCAGGACACAACCGAAAGAATTATCCATGACTGATAAATATAAGATCAAAGGCTTACCAGGCTTCGAGGGTACCAGCACGGGCGGATTTGAAAAATATCTTTTGATTCGATCGAACGCTTCCTGACATTCTTCAGTCCATT
>NW_025847453.1:0-622 GCF_002878395.1 Capsicum annuum | reverse complement strand
CACCTCCGTTCTATTCTTGGGCGGGGGCAAATCCTGAATGGCTTTGATTTTCGAGGGATCCAATTCAATTCCCCGACGGCTGACTACAAACCCCAACAGCTTTCAGATGGAACTCCAAATACATATTTTTCCGGGTTGAGTTTGAGATTATACCTGCGAAGACTTTCAAAGAACTTTCTTAAATCTTTAACTTCGTCGGCCTGACTTTTTGACTTAATAATCACATCATCCACGTAGACCTCAATCTCCTTAAGCATCATGTCATGAAACATAGTGGTCATGGCTCTCATATATATTGTTCCAGCATTCTTCAAACCAAACGGCATCACTCGATAACAATAGGTTCCCCATGGTGTGATAAAAGACGTCTTCTCTGCGTCGTCGTCATCCATAATGATCTGGTGATATCCGGCATAGCAATCCACAAAAGAGGCAACCTCGTGTTTAGCACAGTTGTCTAACAAAATGTGAATGTTGGGCAGTGAAAAATCATCTTTTGGACTTGCTCTGTTCAAATCACGGTAATCAACACACACTCGAATTTTGCCATCTTTCTTTGGTACGGGAACAACATAGGATAACCACATGGGATAGCGAGCTACTCAAATTACTTTGGCTTCAA
>NW_025847452.1:0-3154 GCF_002878395.1 Capsicum annuum | reverse complement strand
AGGCCAATACAAGAGTGGAAACTGTTATTGTAAGAAAACTCTATCAACGGTAAGTGATCATCCCAACTTTCCTTAAAGTCAAGTGCACAAGCTCTCAACATATCCTCTAAGGTATGGATGGTCCTCTCAGCCTGACCATCGGTCTGCGGATGAAAAGCAAAACTCAAAAGCACTTGGGTACCAAGACCCTTCTGAAAAGCTTTCCAAAATTGCAAAGTGAACTGAGTACCCCTATCCGAAATGATAGACAAGGGAACTCCATGCAGACTGACTAGCTCTCGGATATACAATCTAGCATAATTCTCAGCAGTATATGAAGTATAAACAGGCAAGAAATGAGCAGACTTAGTCAACCTATCAACCACAACCCAAATAGAATCATGATGGCGTCGGGAAGGAGGTAAACCAATCACAAAGTCCATATTTATCTCTTCCCACTTCCAGGTAGGAATATTAAACTCTTGCATCATACCACCTGGTCTTTGGTGTTCAACCTTAACCTATTGGCATGTTGCACACTTAGCTACAAATGATGCTATATCTTTCTTCATGCCACTCCACCAATAGATTTCCCGCAAGTCTCGGTATATCTTGGTGGCACCTGGATGAATAGAATATCGTGCCCCGTGCGCTTCATCCATAATCCTCTGTCTCAGATCATCAACATTCGGGACACACAATCTACCTTGAAATATCAACATACCATCTTCCCCTTGGGAGAAAACATCTACTTTTTGGTCCTTGACTGACTCATTCAATCTGACCAAACTAGCATATAAGTATTGTTTTTCCTTCACTTCCGAAACCAAGGAGGATTCGAAACTACTCTGAACCCCTATACTACCTTCAGCAGAGTCAAACAACTTAACCCTCAATCTAGCCAAACGATGTACATCACGAGCCAACTCTTTCTTACCTTCTACCACATGCGAAACACTACCCATGGACACTCTACTTAGGGCATCCGCCATTATATTGGCCTTGCCCGGATGGTACAGCATACTTATATCATAGTCCTTTAACAATTCTAACTATCATCTCTGCCTAAGATTCAATTCTCTCTAGGTAAACACATACTGCAGACTCTTATGATCAGTGAAAACATCAACATGGACACTATACAAATAGTATCTCCAGATTTTCAAAGCAAACACAACAGCAGCTAACTCAAGGTCATGGGTGAGGTATTTTTCTCATGGGGTTTCAACTGTCTAGAAGCATAAGCTATCACCTTACCCTTCTGCATCAATACGCAACCCAACCCAACTCTCGAAGCATCACAGTACACCACAAAACCATCAACACCATCAGGCAAAGTCAAAACAGGGGCTGAAGTGAGTCGAGTCTTCAACTCCTGAAAACTCTTCTTACAAGATTCGAACCACAAGAACTTCACTTTCTTTTGGGTCAACCGAGTCATAGGAGATGCTATAGAGGAGAAACCCTTAACAAAACGGAGGTAATAGCCAGTTAAACCCAAGAAACTTCAGATATCAATATGAGAAATAGGTCTAGGCCAATTTCGAATAGCTTCGGTCTTTTGGGGATCAACTCTAATACCCTCAGAAGAAATGATATGACCCAAAAAGGCAACTGACCTTAGCCAAAACTCACACTTACTAAACTTGGCAAATAACTTGTGATCTCTAAGGGTTTGCAAGACAGTTCGGAGATGATCAGTATGTTCATCCTCACTACAGGAGTACACCAGTATATCATCGATGAACACTATGACAAACATATCCAGATATGATCTGAACACTCGGTTCATAAAGTTTATGAAAGCTCCTGGGGCATTAGTTAACCCGAAAGACATAACAAGAAACTCAAAATGGCCATAACGAGTTCGAAAAATGGTTTTTGGGATGTCACACTCCCTAACTTTGAGTTGATGATAGCCAGAACGAAGGTCTATCTTTAAGAAATAACTTGTACCTTGCAATTGTCAAACAAATCATCTATTCTCGGAAGGGGGTAATTATTTTTTATGGTGACTTTATCCGGTTGGCGGTAATCAATGCACATACACAAAGAGCCATCTTTCTTTCTCACAAATAACACAGGAGCACCCCAAAGAGAAACACTGTGCCTTATGAAACCCTTATCTAATCGATCTTTGAGTTGCTCTTTCAACTCCTTAAGTTCTACAGGGGCTATACGGTAAGGAGAAATAGAAATGGGCTGAGTATCGAGAAGAAGATTAATCCCGAACTCTATCTCTCTATCAGGAGGTATCCCTGGGAGATCATCCGAAAAGACATCAGAAAACTGATTGACGACGTTAACAGACTGAAGAGTTGGAGTCTCACACTTAGTGTCTTTGACTCTAACCAAATGGTAAATACACCCCCTGGAAATAAGCTCTCTAGCTTTGAGGTAAGAGATAAAATGACTCTTGGGTGACACAGAATACCCAGACCACTCAAACACGAATGCACCCAGAAATTGAAACTTGACCACTCGGGTCCGACAATCAATAGAGGTATAAGAAGAATACAGCCAGTCCATACCCAGAATCACATCAAAATCTACCATGTCTAACTCAATCAGATCAGCTAAAAAGACTCTACGAAGAACGGTAACAGGACACTTTTTATACACTTTTTGGGTAATAATCGAATCACCCACTGGGGTAGAAACTAGGATAGGCTCAGGAATACTCTCAGGACTCATTTCAAAATTAACAGCAATCAAAGGTGTAACATATGAGAAACTGGATCCAGGATCTAACAAAGCACACACATCAAACTGAAATATATAAAGCATACCAGTAACAACATCGGGAGAGTCCTCCTGTTCCTGGCGGGATGGTAAAGCATAGAATCTATTCTGGCGCTGCCGCCAGCATTGCTAAAAGAGGTGCCCTGAGTTGGGGCTGGGCGAGTCACTGGAACTAGATCACTAATAGTCTGAGTCTAGGTTTGAGGGCGATAGTCACGACGCCTTTGTCCATTTTATGGACAATCTCTAACTCTGTGACCCATGTCACCACATCGGAAACAATCCCTCTTCTCACCCCAACACTCACCTGAATGAGCCCTACCACACTTAGGACATAGGGCATAATTTGGCTTACTGCCAGCACGGTACTGGGACCTGGATGCATATGACCTGCTACCTTGCTCCTGCCTACCTCTAGGCACGGGAGCACTAG
>NW_025847451.1:0-1417 GCF_002878395.1 Capsicum annuum | reverse complement strand
AAAATTCTATGATCGGAGATCATAGAATTTTGAAAATTGAAGAAAAGATTATTGAAATCCCTGAAACTTCTTTTACCTCAAAAGGAAAAGATAAGGATTTGGAATACTCTGAAAATGATTAAATTGATAAACTTATCCAACAGAATATTTGAAAAGGGGTTATTTCTTGGGGATGATGCAAATAGTTACAGCTCATAAATGGTATATAAATTGCACTATTTTGATAAATAAGGAATTTTCTGTCACTAATGTTGCTATGATTGATAGTGGTGCTGATATTAGTTGTATTCAAGAAGGACTAATTCTAACCAGGTATTTTGAAAAAACTACTCACATAGTAAAATCTGCATCTGGTCATACTCTTGATATCAACTATAAATTACCCAATACTCATATATGTCGATATAAAGTCTGCATTCCTCATTTATTCTTTTTAGTAAAAAAATCAGTTATATCCTCATATTATCTTAGGAACACCTTTTATAAATGTTATCTATCCTTATACACATATTAATGTAAATGGTTCTAAGGCTACTTATAAGAATAAACAAATCTCTTATTCTTTTGTTACTCATCCTGTAACAAGAGATATAAATACCCTTATCAATATGAAACAAAAACAAATTAATTTTTTTACAATTGGAACTAATGAGTATTAATATTTTTGATACTTTAAAATCAGTAAAAGTTCAAGAAAAAATAAAAATGATTTCTAATCAATTGATTCTTGATATTTGTGCGGATCATCCAAATGCTTTCTGGAATCAAAAGAAGCATATTGTTTCTCTTCCTTATGAAAATGACTTTAGTGAAGAAAAGATTCCTACAAAATCTCGACCCTGTCAAATGAATACAGAGTTAGTGGAATTCTGTAAGACAGAAATTGATAATCTTTTACAAAAGGGTCTTATAAAACCCTCAAAATCTCCTTGGTCTTGTACCGCTTTTTATGTCAATAATGCTGCTGAAAAGGAACGAGGAGTACCTCGACTAGTTATAAACTATAAACCTCTGAATAAAGTTTTAAAATGGATTCGATACCCTATACCGAATAAAAAAGACTTACTTTCCAGATTATATGATGCTAATATATTTTTTAAATTTGATTTAAAATCTGGATATTGAGAAATTCAAATTGATAAAAATCATACTTATAGAACTGCTTTTAATGTCCCTTTTGGACAGTATGAATGGAATGTCATGCCATTTGGTTTAAAGAATGCTCCTTCCGAATTTCAAAAGATTATGAATGACATTTTTAAACCCTATATGGACTTTATCATTGTCTATATTGATGATATTTTAGTATTTTCAAAAACCCTTGAGTCTCATTTTAAACATTTGCATACGTTTAAACAAATAATTATTCGAAACGGCTTAGTCATCTCTAAACCAAAGATAAGTTTATTTCAGACAA
>NW_025847450.1:736-1181 GCF_002878395.1 Capsicum annuum | reverse complement strand
ATTACCTGTACTATAATCTATTGGTTGAGGATTAGGGTTTGTCTGTTTGAATGGGCTAGCAGTCGAGGAGCTAGTTGGTTCTAATTCTGCTAGTTGTTTATAACTGATAGTAGAACTTAATATAGAAAGTGTGTCTTCATCTTTTCTTTCACAATTTGTTTTTTTATTTCTATATCCGAAATTATCATTTCTTTCTAAGCAATTTTTGAAATGTTCTACACATTCTTCAATTTTCATGTCGTCTTTTCGACATCCTTTACATTTAAAAGTTATAGTTTTATATTCTTCCGCTAAAGTTTCAGCCTTTTCTATGGCCATGTCTACTTCATATCCTTCTTGTAGGACTTCTATATTCATAAACTCGCTTTCTGTTTCTATATTACTTTCTGTTTCATCGTCGTCTAAATTTCTTTTGGCTGTGTAGTTATAATTTGTAAACCTCACC
>NW_025847450.1:0-636 GCF_002878395.1 Capsicum annuum | reverse complement strand
ATACGCAGGTTTAGAATGGAATTTAAATAAATTCCATTCTAAACCTGCGTATATTTCGGGATCTATTTTTATTGGTCTTATTAAACTTATGCCTTTGTTTCCCATTATTTCAACTACATCATTTACTTTTAATTTAAATTTCGTATTACTACTTAAAGTTAATTTTCCAATAAAACCTATGCACATTAGTAAATTATTTCCGCTATTCATTTCTTCGTATCCTTTAGTTTGGATTCCTATTTTAATATTATGTCCAAATTCTTTTAAATTCATTAGAAAGTCTGGACTTATATAGAATATTTCGCCATTATTAGTTATATCTACTTCCGTTAATTCTATTATTGACTTTTTTATGTCTGACCATCGGTCATCATAAATCGTTATTAATACTTTGGATCCTAAATTTTTTCTAGTTAAACCTTTTATTCCTATAACTATTAAACCCATATGCATTAATACCATTCTATTTTTTAGATGTTTTAGAGAATGAGCATTTACTAAATCTAATATTTTAAAGTCTTCTCCTATGGCAGATATTTGTTCTTCCCTATAGTGTCTATATAATTGGTTATCTGTCGAAAAATATCCAGCATTATATAGTGTCTTAGGATTTAACAATTTTAATTGATGTTGCTG
>NW_025847449.1:568-1322 GCF_002878395.1 Capsicum annuum | reverse complement strand
AGAAGGTTGAGCAACAAAAGCACAGACGGTATGTGGTGCTATGAATGTGGTAGACTTATACTGAGGAGATAAAGAAAGAGTGGTGGAAGTGTTGAGGTGCATTTGATGTGGAATGGATTCTGAGGCATGCTGTGGTGCATCAACAACAGTAGGAAACTGACTTTGCAATTTTGGTAGAAGACTCAAGGTATTTGCAGGGTCAAAAGTGGGGAACGAAGGTGGAGGCAGCCCACTGGACTAAGCTCAGTACATTCTCATCATTTGTTGTCTCAGTCTCAAATTCTCTTCCTTTAAACTCTCAATTTCCTGACTCTTTGTTTCATCCATGATGCCACTCTCTATATTCTTATTGGACACAACTAACCCTTCCTTGGATTTGGTGTGATATGGAGGACCAACCAGGAAACCACAAACCAACCACCTTAAACTAACTGTACAAGAGGTAACAAATATGTTAGAGTTTAACATTTTTCAAAACCTCTTTTTTTTTTCTTGAAAAAAAATCACCGAACCCTAGAAGGGCACCTACGTATCTCACCCCCGAAAGGGGAGAATCAGGTGTGCATAGTTCGTGAAGTCATGCCAAAATGGCCACTTGAACTCTTTTTCTTTTTTTTTCCTCGAAACTTTAAGAAGAAAAGAAAATAACAATTTGTCAAAAGAATTGACGAAAATGTTTTTGAATTTTTCAGCTTTAACATCCCTATACAAAGTGAAATCTATGATCACCAAAGAAAATCTTTTTGGGTTTTCA
>NW_025847449.1:0-468 GCF_002878395.1 Capsicum annuum | reverse complement strand
CTTGAAGATGTATATGAAACACCTACTCTAAATAAAGAGTGAAGAAAATCTTTTTTTGAATTTTTTGGAATAAGATCAACCAAAAATAAAACCTACGACTATTAAGGATTTTTTTTTTGTATTTTTATTTTCAAGACATGTATGAAACACCTACTCTAGATGAAAAGTGAAGAATTTTTTTTTGAATTTTTTAAATAAGATCAACCAAAAATGAAACCTACAACTATTGAGAAAAATCTTTTTTTTTTCTTTTCTTTGTATTTTTCTTTTCAATACATGTATGAAACACCTACTCTAGATGAAAAGTGAAGAAATTTTTTTTTTTGGATTTTTTAAATAAGATCCCCGAACCTATAATAGGCTGTCTACGTATCTCACTCCCGAGAGAGGAGAATCAAGGGTGCGTAGTTCGTCCAGATTGGACAATTAATGATTAAATAACAGGCTAAACCCTGACTTAAGAGATAC
>NW_025847448.1:0-1080 GCF_002878395.1 Capsicum annuum | reverse complement strand
TGATGATTGACAAACTGACACATGAATGAAACATGTTACTTGAGTTGGTCCCCGCATAGGAAAGCAGACTTCCAGTTTCACTGATAGATGCAGACAAGATTGCTTAAAGAAAAGAACGAATAAGCAAGCCTAATTCTGATATACTCAAGCTACTGATCATGTGGGGAATATAATAAGTTGAATTTGATTCAAACACTTAATGATAAGGGAAAGCAATTTGAGTTGAAAAGGGAGTCGTACGTGAAGAAGGAGTTTCACTTCTGAGTATATCTTGAAGAGTCCTATGTGTGGGAGGAGAAAGATTCTGATAAATAAACATGTGCTGATTTAAGTTGGAGTTTTACTACAACACTAAGAAAACAAGATGTGGAATTAAAGAAAGATTCTCACTTGAAGTAGAACTCTATGCAATGAGAGTTCTAATTAAAGGAGGAGTTTTAAATAAAGAATGACTCTTTGGAGAGCTGTGCTTAAATAGAAGATGCAACATTTAGAATAATTTACACACTTAAAAAGCAAAAAATCACAATCGATAGATTGACTTTACGAAGTGCTACTCAAACACTGAAGAAAGACGTTGAAGAACCTGGTCCTCAGTACAGAATTCAGCTAAGAGTTTTAGCATTGATTTTTAGAGTTATTCATTATGTTTGAGTTATTGATGTAATATTAGTTTCAGTGTGTTATAAACTGAATTAGAATCTAGTCTTTGAGTTGGGGAAAACTCAGAGACTTTGGGAAAGCATACCTTGGGAGGTGTGTGTGTGTAGTTAGGAATTAGAGTTTATAATTCCTAATTATTGAGTTATAGGGATTAGAGTTTATAATTCCTATTTGTTGGTTACAAGAGTTTTGTAATAAGTCATTGTTGAGGCTCAGACTTATTTAGTGAAGTTGGGATTAAATCCTGTAGAGGTACAGGTCGTGATTTTTTACATCTTTTTAAGCCGGGTGTTTTCCACATAAAAATCATTGTGTTCTTTACTTTCTATTTTACTTCTTCCTTAGAACACGTTAGTGGAACACGTTAGGAAACCCGTTCCATTGATAAGCAACAGTTAGGCGAAAATAAGATAATCA
>NW_025847447.1:0-1028 GCF_002878395.1 Capsicum annuum | reverse complement strand
CCCTGTTGAAGTGCGAACAGTGGTGTGATAACCTAGCAATGCAAACGATAACTTTTCATGCCACTGTCTAGACCCTTGTACCATTTTTTGCAGTATCTTTTTTATATTTTTATTGGCGGCTTCTACAGCACCATTGGACTTTGGGCGATATGGAGTAGAATTTCGATGCGCGATCTTAAACTGTTGACATACTTCTTGCATCAAATGACTATTGAGATTGGCAGCATTGTCTGTAATGATCATCTTAGGAATTCCAAATCTACAAATGATATTGGCATGAACAAAATCCACCACATCCTTCTTTGTCACTGACTTGAAAGTTACTACTTCTACCCACTTTGTGAAGTAGTCAATGGCTACCAAAATGAATCTATGTCCATTTGATGCCTTCAGCTCAATCGGTCCAATCACATCCATTCCCCAAGCCATGAACAGCCATGGAACGGCCATTGCATGCAACTCAACAGGAGGAGAACGTATCAGATCACCGTGTACCTGACATTGATGGCACTTTCGAACAAATTGAATAGAATCCCTTTTCATAGTAAGCCAGTAATAAACTGCTCGAAGAATCTTCTTTGACAAGACATGACCGTTTATGTGTGACCCGCATACTCCAGAGTGTATTTCAACCATGATTGTCGAGGATTCTCTTGCATCTACACACCTTAAAAGTTTCAGATCTGGGATTCTCTTATATAAGATTCCCCCACTTAAGAAAAATCCACCAGTCAAATGCCTAATAGTCCTCCTTTGGTCGTTGGTGGTATATGCTGGGTATTCTCCTGACTGAATATACCGCTGACTCTGTATATGCACTGGATCGATGTAGGCTTTGTCAGAATGTTGGAGCATTGAAGACAGAGTGGCTAAAGCATCAGTAATTTCATTACGAATCCTTGGAATATGCCTAAATTTTACTAACACAAATCGTTGACATAGCTCCTGCAAGCATTGTCGATACGGGATGAGCTTCAAATCTCGCGTCTCCCAATCGCCTTGAATTTGCTCATCCATCAAATTCAAGG
>NW_025847446.1:13114-19738 GCF_002878395.1 Capsicum annuum | reverse complement strand
TAAAGCAGAATGGTTAATTTCTTGAAGGTGATTCTAGCTAGAGGGCTAAATTATTTCTTTTTTTGTGCTGCATTCTTATAGCTTGCTTGAAACAAGCTTCAAAAAAGTTTGGAGGGGATGAGAAGCAGCCAAAGGTTCGTTTGCTACTCATTTCTTGAACTATACTCCCACATTTAGCTTTCTTTTTCTTCTATGGTCTCAGATTTTAGCCTGACAGGAAAGTTTTTGTTTTTATTGTTTTTGGTTCTTGTATGAACAATGTAGATTGCTGATGAGAACAGTGGGGGTTTTCCAAATGCAAAGAATAATGGAATGACCGATACACGTTGTGAAAGCAAGCGCGAAATGACAGCTCCAAGTTTGGTTGCTAGGCTGATGGGTTTGGAATCGATGCCAGCAGGATCAGGCAGTAAGCCCCAAAATGCTTCAGCTTCTGAAACTTGGAGCAATATGGCAGACAAACTTGGTGCTCGACCTGCGGATCTGATAAAGAAGATATCGATTTTGAGATGGCCGAACTAAAGAGCTCAGAACCAGGTTTGCAAAGGTTTAGAGCTAAATGTGCTCTCACTTATCCTACTAGATATTTTTCTCCTTTGGAAGATGAAGCAGATTTAGTTGGGAATTCATTTGATCACCATTTAACTGACAGCTACCTCTCCAGCAGTCCTAATAGTAGCTCAAGTATGGTCCCCGATTCAACATTTTACTATTTCCATACTTTCTTTCTTTCCCTCAAATACATAAATTAAAAAATAAGACAACTCTGAACTTGGACTTCATGCATCCATGCTTCTAATAAATATGATGTTTGTTTTCTTCCAGAGGACAAAGTGCTTGCTGAAACAGTGGACTCTATTGATGATGAACCACTCTTTCCAGACCTTATAGAGATCTTTCGGATTGTGAGACCTCATTATCCACCAGGAGGAGTTGCAGAGAACTGATTCATAACATTTCTGGAGTGCTCAGCAAGATTGATCAGTTAAAAGGAAGCAAACTCTGCTATGCGAAAAAGGTTATTTTGAATGCGGAACTCATATTTGGAACTACACCTCAACAGCAGGCTCTACCTGTAGAGGATGGGTTCTCTGTGAGCCGTTTTCTCCTCAATGAACATGAAATGTTTTCGAGTTTTCTATGGATGGCTTTCGGTGAGTTGCTTGGCTGTAATGACCCAAAACAGATGAATCATCTTAAAGGATCGCCTTTGATTGTCTATTAGAGTACCTAGACTCAAAATTTTCTCCAATCTCTGATTCCGGTTTCAGAACCTGTACCAAACTACCATCAAGTATGACCAAAGAGATCTTTATTGCTGATATTATTGATGAGGTCGAAGAGTGGACACAATTTGTTGGTTTGATCCCAGACGAGCTCATAGAATGGGATATGATCCATGTTTTGGGTAAATGTACGGACTTTGAGATTGAAGAATATGAATGTGGCACTGAAGTTGCTAGGCATATTCTCCAAGAATTAGTAGATGAAGTTGTTTTAGACCTATACAGTTCTAGCTAAATTTGGTGGAACTGTTAGTAGCTCCTCTTTTTGAGACTTTGTTGCAAGCCTATCAGTGCTGTTCTCATGTGATAACTCTTGACTCAATAATTTCAAGCAAAGTATTTTGTACAAATCATTGATTCCGCATCTGCTTCGACTTATTGTACTTGGGCTTTTGCATTTATGAATATTAAGAACAATCCCCTCGTTAATATCTGTTTGAAGTAGAACATTACAAGCACAAAATGAAAAATGGTTGATATGTAAGAACAATTTGAAAGGAAACCCAATAAGCCTAAATGGATGCATTTCCAAAATTTGTTACTACCTCCGACCCAAATTATGTTTCGCCCGTCCCAAAATAAATGTCGTCTTTCCTTATTTGGAAATTTTTCAAAGGCACAATTACCTTTTTACCTTTATTGGACCCACTTGATTTTTAATATATTAATACTTCTATTTTAGTATTTGTTTTTTTAAAGTGAAAGCCTTATCACTTCAATCAAAATTTAAACTTTCAGCCTTTTATTTTTACAGTATCAAAATTATTTTAAACCATAGAGAGCAATTTATTCTTTTTGGTTGGGTAAACCAGTTTTCTTCGACAACTCATTGTTCATATTACTGTTATTTCTCGAGTAAAAATTGGATCTTTAAAGCTAAAGTTAAAGAAAACAAGAATTTAGTGGGACCTCACTTTCCACATATATCATCTTACAATTGGAAAAAGTAACAAACACAACTACAAAGATCAAACTTCTTTTGTTTAGAACTGAAAATTGATTGAGACAGTGAGCTACCCAAGTGACAACATCCTTCTCCGCTATTTCCTCTAACGCGTCATATGCCTCGTCAATACTTCACACTCACGGTACATTGATAGGAGTGCATTTCCGACATAGCACATGATATGATATCCTACATTAACAAGTCAGCCGTGTAATTTATTTTCCAAATTCGAATGCAGCAACATCAAGTAAGAAAATACTGTATGTCTGAACAAGCAGTATAACAAGCATATTTTTTACAAACTCTAAACATGAGTAGAAAATGTCCATTTCACTTTGTCTTGATGAATGTTTGATCCTTTCCGATGCACCGTTATCTGAAGTTCACTCCACAACAAACTGTTTTCTGTTAATCTTTCGAGTATTGACTATTGTCGACCTCAGCTTCAACGTACTTCCACTACACATGTATTACCACAAAAATGAAAATACACAACAAAACAATTTCCTACAATTTTGTTTTTAGTTTCTGCACTTATTTACTCCCGTACCGAATACTTAGTTTCCAACAAATATCAAGCTGATGCAATGCACCTGTCGGAGAGCTCTTCAAGAAGCTAGTCTTCAACAACCACCACAGAACTGTAAAGTTAACAACCCTACCTTTTCATTTTTTTAGGTAGGTCAACACAGATGACACACTCCTATTTGCTTTCCAACCATTCAAAACGTTACGTTTCTCCTTTCTCGACTCTCTCTTCACCGGAAGTACATAGGCTAGCTCATGTTCTGTGATATTTCAACATAAACATGGATCATCAGACTGTCAGCTTATGATTAAATGTTAAGTCACTTGACAACAGCGAGAGTGACTCACAGAATACCAAATTTAACAAACATAACACGGAAGTTACCATTGTCTCAATGAATAAAATCCTAAAGTGAGGATATCAATACCAATAAACCTACAGATGCAAACTTTCAAATACAGTGTACACCAGTCAACGGCCATAAATAGTAAAGTATAAATAGAAAAAACAAATCAATGACATGAAAGAAAGATAAATGTCACAGATAAAGGACAATAAATTTTATCAAGAGTAAGGATCAAGGAAGACTAAAGTCTCATGAACGTGATAGTGGTAGGATATCTGACAGGGAAAGGGAGCGAGACGACTTTGAACGGGACAACGAAAAGTATAAGAAAAGTAACATCATACCAATAAATTATGACAATCAAGATAGAATTATTATAAATTGGCAAAATGTGCATGAGGGAAAAAATAATAATAGTAAAAAAGAAAACTTCTTAAAAATATTAAATTCATTTCACAAGAGGCTTGAGGTTGGAGGAATGGAATATTAAAAGGAGCAGTTTGATTGTTGATACTTTTTTCTATAAGACAACTATAATATCGCACTGACCTCTTAGATAGTCACTCAGCTAATAGTTATTACCTCAGAAAATCACCTTTCTTCTTGATTCTCAGAACGTGACTTTCTGAGATAATACTATTAGTTGAGTGACCATATTAGAAATCGACTCCGGTAATAACACAATTTTATCTATGAAGCTGAAGAAATGTATAATCTTTGTCAGGTAGTTTTGGAGAAAAAACTAATAGTAGAAAATGTGGTAAGTGTAATAATAGAGTAGAAATCAACTTTAAAAGTACATTATATATAATCTTCGCAGCTCCACCAACTGTCCTACAACAATACAATCAAAACTAAGGGATGCTCAACCACGTTAAGCCTCGAGGAATAGTTTTGTCCAACAATACTTGATGATTTACATAAGACAGAGGCTCGTTCAATAGGCCAAAAGACAGGTTTTGAGCAACATCACGACCCCTTGGACAACTTTTGTGCAGTCATAAGACTTTTTGTCAACCAGATTGCTATTTCTCTAGACGACATTCCATCATCACCGAATGGTTTCAGCACACCAGCAAGCTCATCGATTTTTTCCTGCTTAAATAGTCACGCACAAACCTCCAAAAGAGACTCTAAAGCTTCAGCTCTTTGTTCAGTGGGATTACCCCAGTCGTCTTTGTCCTCCTTACTAGCTAATGCGGCTGGAGACTTGAGCTGCGAAACCTTATCATCCAGTGCTCGAAGAGCGTCTTTCTTAGCCTGTTTGGTGTCATAAACCGCGGTTGCTTTCTTTTCTAGCTCGTCTTTGTGTATAAGCGAACCATCGCTTTCATTTGACAAGCAGTCAATAGCAACTTCTCTACACTCGTTACCATTTTCAGTTTTAGCAACACAGCATCTTGGTGCTGCCTCTGGATCTGGTTTTGCCGACTGTGAATTACATGAAGTGCTTTCTTTATCGAAGGATCGTGTTTTATCGTTGAATCTTCCATCAGACAATGTCATTCTGCTAGATTTTGCTGAGATACATTCCACTATATCTGCTTCCTCATGGTCCAGTGGACTGCTCAGCACCTCAAGCTCTTTTGTCTTGTTATTCTTTGTATCACCCTCGTCAAATCGAACAACATGCTCCGGTGAAACATGCTCTTGTTCCTCGGACCATGTTTTTTCCCTTGAACTTGACGAGCTTGGAGTGATCGTAGTTTATGTTTGTGAGATAGTCTCCTGTTGATCATATCCATTGCAAACAGCTGCCTCACTCATCTCCCCACTTTTAGAATCCTCACTGTCTTGAGAGATCCTAACCGAGTAGCTTGTTTGATCGACTCTCTTAGTGTCAAGTTTGGCTAGGAACGTGTTATAATTGTCAGATAAGTTTCTTGGCTGAATGTTATCACTTTCATTAATGTAAAGGACAATTCTCTTCTCTTTTAGCTTCAACTGTCTGTCTCTGCTACCTCTCGGACTGATAGATTTTCCAGGTGATGGTCGTGTTTTCTCTTTCATTCTTCTCGGGGACTTCACAGGAAGAAACGCAGATGAAGGGTTGTGACACAAGAGGAGGTATGGTTGCAAATGTTGATGTCTCAACAGCTCGGCAGCCTATAAGTAGAGGAAAAAAATATATATCAAGATAAATTTCAATTTAATACTCCCTCCGTTTCATTTTGTTTTTCTGGTTTTGATTTGGCACGAAGTTTAAGAAAGAAAAGAAGACTTGAATCTTGTGGTCTTAAAATAAAGGTATGCAGAATTTATCAAAATGTAATTTAAGTTTGTGATCTATAAACATGCCACGTAGAAAGTTAGAATTAAGGAGTTATTGTAAAAGGAAAGAAACATTCGCGTTTAAACGGACTAAAAAGGAAAATAAGACTTAACAGATTGAAACGGAAAGAATAACATTTGAACATATGTAGCTCGCACTCACTGTAGGTCGGTGTTCTGGAGTTTTCCTTAGCATGCTTTTTATTATCTGTTTCCTGCAAGAATTAAATCCGTTTTTTCAACTGATTGATTTGTTATATTTGTGGCGTGCAGAGAAGGAAGATACTTACAAGGTGGAGGAGTATATAATCGGAAGTGGTGAGAACAAACTCCGGTTTATTTTGTTGATAAGTCCAGTTTTGTCCTGTTGGATTTACATTGTCACTATATCATATAGAAGATATCAGCATAAAGAACTTCTCTTCTTTTTGTTTTGCGTAACAAGTATAACTTTTCGAGGTATTGTTTACGCAGTTCAGATAGCTGAAAAATTAACTCACAGAAGCTTTAAATGGGGGTCGATGTGCAGCAATGTCAAACATACAGTATCCTACAATCACATTAAAGTGTTAGTATTAGGGACATGATGTAAAGAGCTGAAATACATTCCTTCATCAACATTCTTATTTCTTACCAAGCGACCATATATCAGATTTATAGCCATAGGGTATGCCAGCAAGGAGCTCAGGGCACATGTCGTTTGGTGTGCCAGATACCTATTACATGAAATTTGTTCCAAAATTAAGGATTAGCTGTACAACTCGATGTCTTTTTCTCAAATGCATTAAGCTAGGTGCTATGGCGACAGGAGCTTTGTAATATGATGAATACCACAATATTTTTTTTGATAAAAAGGAAGATGACCACCACAATATTTTGGTACCTATGACCAAAAATAAAAGCAAATTTTAGGTTTTCTCGGTCTTGGAGGGAGAAGGGATTTCTCTCTTGCTAAATAGATATGCTGAATCGATTGTTAGGTGACAATAGATGGTCGAAACTTGCATGTAAGTAAGAGGTTCATTTTGCCGCAATAGAAATTCATACCGAGGAATCAAGGCCTTCTGCATCTAGCAATTTTCCTAATCCAAAATCACCTGTGACAATCAAATGAATTTGAAGGATAGTAAAGAAGCAAAGACGACCCAATCAAGCAATTGTTCGGGCATTCCTACCTAACCTGATGTCGTTGTCCTTTGTGATGAATATGTTACATAACTGGATTCAAAATAGTTCACGTTAAAAA
>NW_025847446.1:8741-10114 GCF_002878395.1 Capsicum annuum | reverse complement strand
GTCCCGTTCAAAGTCGTCTCGCTCCCTTTCCCTGTCAGATATCCTACCACTATCACGTTCATGAGACTTTAGTCTTCCTTGATCCTTACTCTTGATAAAATTTATTGTCCTTTATCTGTGACATTTATTTTTCTTTCATGTCATTGATTTGTTTTTTCTGTTTATACTTTACTGTTTATGGCCGTTGACTGGTGTTCACTGTATTTGAAAGTTTGCATCTGAAGTTTTCTTGGTATTGATATCCTCACTTAAGGATGTTATTCATTGATACAACGGTAACTTCCGTGTTATGTTTGTTAAATTTGGTGTTCTGTGACTCACTCTCACTATTGTCGAGTGACTGAACACTTAATCATAAGCTGACAGTGTTATGATCTGTGTTTATGTTAAAATATCACAGAACATGGGCTAGCCTATCTACTTCTGGTGAAGAGAGAGCTGAGAAAGGAGAAATGTAAGGTTGTGAATGGTGGGAAAGCAAATAGGAGTGTGTCATCTGTGTTGACCTACTTTAAAAAATGAAAAGTTCGGGCTGTTAACTTTACTGTTTTACAGTGGTTGTTGAAGCCTGGCTTCATGAAGAGCTCTACGAGACGTGCATTGCATCAGCTTGATATTTGTTGGAACCTAAGTATTCGGTGTGGGAGTGAATAAGTGCAGAAGCTAAAAACAAAATTGTAGGAAATTGTTAGGTTGTATATTTTCATTTTTGTGGTAATGCATGTGAAGTGGAAGTACGTTGAAGCTAAGTTCGACAATATTCAATGCTTGAAAGATTAACAGAAAATAGTTTTTTGTAGTGTGAACTTCAGATGACGGTGCATCTGAAAGGATCAAACATTCATCAAGACAAAGTGAAATGGACATTTTCTACTCATGTTTAGAGTTTGTAAAAAATATGCTTGTTATACTGCTTGTTCAGACATACAATATTTTCTTACTTGATGTTGCTGCATTCGAATTTGGAAAGCAAATTACATGGCTGACTTGTTAATGTAGGATATCATATCATGTGCTATGTCGGAAATGCACTCCTATCAATGTACTGTGAGTGTGAAGTATTGACGAGGCATATGACGCATTAGAGAAAATAGCGGAGAAGGATGTTGTCTCTTGGGTAGCTCACTGTCTCAATCAATTTTCAGTTCTAATCAAAAGAAGTTTGATCTTTGTAGTTGTGTTTGTTACTTTTTCCAATTGTAAGATGATATATGTGGACAATGGGATCCCTCTAAATTATTGTTTTCTTTAACTTGAGCTTTAAAGATCCAATTTTTACTCGAGAAATCACAGTAATGTGAACAATGAGTTGTCAAAGAAAACTGGTTTACTTATGTAGAACCAACCAAAAAGAATAAATTGCTCTCTGTGGT
>NW_025847446.1:0-5741 GCF_002878395.1 Capsicum annuum | reverse complement strand
TAGAGAGGAAGGTTTTCTTCTCTTTCTAGTCCATTTTTGTTCAAATGAGGCACTTTGTAATTATTGCCGCCACTATCTTTCATCACCTCAATCATACAAGATTGTAAAGTAAGAAATACATGATTGAGTTGTTTCGCTTTCATTTCATCAAAATATCTTTCCACTGCTTCCACTAATTCATCAACATTTTTTTGATATTGAAGACTTTGGATTGCTCTAAACAAAACAAGATATAAAACATTTAAATCTGGACTGTTCGATGGTTGAAAATACAATCTAATGTCAAATCCATCTTGTCGGGCAGCTTCAATAAATTCTAAATTATTGTTACCAATATGTGGCCTTGCATTATCTTGTTGTAAAAAGATAGGATTATTTGAATCGGAAGCTGGCCATTTTGCTCTAATAGCAGGAAGAACTTTCTCAATCAAGCAAGCTCTAGTGATATCTTTAGTTACTGACTGAATGGGCTTTGTTCCATAGTTCCTGCTGTTCGATTTTTGCTATTCCGCTTAGATGGTTCCTCAACTACAATGAAAATATACCTATTTTTCCAGAAAACAACTCAATTCCATTTTCATCAAATCGAGGACGTGCTACAGCAGCCATAAACATAACCTTTGGAATAAAATTTTTACTTTTGTAAGAATGATACGGATCTGGCTCATACTCTCCAGGAAGTAGGTAGTACCTTTCAACTTTTTTGGACAAAAAAAACCACTTTTCGTCGATATGAACACAATTAAACATATTCATAAACATGGGATTTATGTGGATTGTATTCTGATTAATCATTGACAGGCAGTATTGAAGTCGTACCTTTTTGTTTCCTTCGGTTAACTGAGGCTTGATGGAATTAGAATGTGGCCGAAGATTCCATCTTTCACACGCCAAAAGACGGTTGATTTTGCCATGTTCATCGCAAAAGCCAAAGATCGAAAATTTGTTCGATGACAAAGTGGAATTTCTTTGACTTGATTAATGTCGACTCCAATCCGTTTTCTTCTAACTTTACCTGTAAGTCTTAAAGACACATCTAATGATGACATCCCATTATCAACTGATGATTGACATTGTTTCCAAATGCACTGAATAGTTCTTATTGATTTCTTGAACTACATCGCAGCTTTTGTTATAGATCCGTATTTAAGACTTCCTTCCTTTCTTTTAAAAGAAACTTTGCAATTGCTTGACGTTCTTCTAATTTCAATCATTTATTTCTGAAGGTTGAGTTTGTAGGTACGACGAACCTCATCTTTACAGTAATGGCAAAAATAAGAGAGGAGATAAAAGGAAGAATTTGGAAATTATCCAAAACAAAAGAAAGGATACATTAACCAGAAGATGCAAAAAAACATCTCTCAAATGAAAAGAAGATTTGGCGCCACAAAATAACCATTTGCTAAAAATTCAAATGAAAAGTAGGTTTAGCGCCCAAAAATTGAAACAAAAATCAAATCAGAAACGTAAATTGTTTGTGGAAAATCCGTACATGAAGGCAAATTGGTCCTATTTTCTAGAAAATTGAATTTTGAAATAACAAATTTTTCTTAATTGTTGATAGAGAAAATGAGAGTGAAATTTTAAATTAAAGCGATACACTGATTTGGACTACTTAACTCTTTGCAAAAGAGAGACAGTGATGTAGGTGGTGTATTTTTTTATTAGATTATTTTTTAATACTGTACTCTGTGTTGCATTTTTTTAATTATTGTGAAATTTAATAAAAGTACCTAGTGGTACAATACTTTTTTAAGAGGGGTAATTTAGTAACTTTAGCAAGGTGAATGTCTATTTCATAAATATCGTGTCCGATCAAATAGCGACATATAATTTGAGACGGAGGGAGCATTATGATATTCAATGTTCATCAATCCATAAGCAAATTACTTTCTATAGTTCCCAGTAGGTTACAATGAGTTGGTCCGATTCAAACCTATTGCTCTATACAACTCTTAAGATAAATTTATAAAATCAATCTTCTGTAAATAGAAAATGTAAATCAAAAATCAATCTTTCGAGCAAGTAAAAAGGACCAAAGGATAGAAAAAATTAATTAGTATCGCAGAACAAGAAGATATCCAAAGGATATTTGAATTAGTTAGTACCATAACAATATTAACTGCAGATCTAGAGAAAATAGATTAAAACTTGAATTAATTAATTTGTCTAATAGATCAATAATAATAATAACAGATTTGAAATAAAAGGATTAAGGCTTGAAATAGTTAGCATCATGTATCATATATATAACAAACATCAAAGGAAAACTTGCTCCACCAAGAAAGATGCACTTACCAAAAATAAATCATGATGGACTAATAAAAATTGAGATTAAGAATATGAATTTTGCTTTAAACTTGTGTTTTGGTGTCAAGGTACGCAGGGAATACAGTGGAGAAAAGGAAAAACAGAGAAAATGAAGATGAAAGAAGATTTTAGGAAAGTAAAACAATAGAGGCAAAAGACGCGGTAAAGTGTCATTGATAGGAGGTTTTAGTTACCAAAATACCCTTACTGTTGGTGTTGTTAACGAAAATATCCTCAAATAAGACAAAATAGTAGTAACTAAAGTCTTCATTTATATAAAAGATTAAAATATAATCATTATTATTTTAAAAAAATGTATAAATTTTAGTAACTAAAAATATATTAGTGAAATTACTTTTAACCTTACAAGAGTAAAGAATTTATTAAGGAGTGTGTCCAATCCAAATGGGGTAAATAGAAAAGATTGAAAGGTTTATTCAACTATTTTACATTGAGTCCACTTAATTCATTGATATTTTAGACAATACTTCCTCAATATTCATAATAAATGAATTGTTTAGATATTATTGATATTTAAGGTAATTTAATTTTTTCAATAATAGTGTGGAAGTTTTTATTTATTCTTATGCTTCATGTTTGTATTTCTTATATCATGAATTTAAGAAATTTAACTGTTCCTATTTATTTATTGTTTTGAATTAATTTTTTAAAAGTCAGTATTGGAAGCCAATTTTGACACTGTGAGGTTGACACCCAATTTTGACCTCCCGACACTACATTTAGTCTGTAATTTTAACAAAATCGTTAATTTTTAAACTTTAGTATTTTTGCATATTTTCTTGCATCAAACAGATTTCCAACATATCGCATTCATAATTTAGAAAATGCATAAATCATCAATTGTCTTTTAGAATCATATTTTTATAATACACTAAAATTAAAAATGTCATTTTTATAATTTTATTAAGTAAATTATTTTCACGTAATTATGCACACTCACAATTTTGTAAAATACATTGTCTAGTTTTGCTTTATTTTATACTATTTATTGATATTATTTTTTATTGACATTGTTAATATTTATCTTTTATTATTTATTATTATTTATTGTTTAATTATTAATTTTTTTATTATTATTATTTATCTTTTATTATAATTTTTATTATTTATTATTTAATGTTGCTATTTATTATTTAATTACTATTATCATATATTATTATTATTCCTACTTTAATTTAAATAACATCCTAATCAAAATTACCTTGCGTGATTTTGTTTACCTTTTAATCCAATTTTACTTAATTTCTTACAATTATAACCTATTTTTTCCCAATCCATTACAATCTTAACCCAATTTCTTACAATTTAAGCCATTATTTTTCATCCTAGCCACATTTTAATTCCCCCATGACATTAAATCTCCGCCGTCAATCAAAAACCAATCCAACGGTTGAGATCAAAAGATCTCTCTTTCCCTATTTCAAAACTACAAACACTAACTCAAATTTTTTTCCCCAACTTCCACCTCTATCTCTCCACCTCTCTCTTCTCTCTCTCTAGAAACACCTCCAAATCTCAATCTCCCCCCCTTCTTCGATCTCTCTGTCGATAATCGACCACCAAAACCACCCCCTCCGCTCCGAGTCCTCGTTGCCATGCCGCCATATCCGGCGAACAGCCTTCGCCGTCGCCTCTTCCTTCTCCTCCATACCCACCGCCAGTTCCTACCCTAGGCGAGTCCAGCCGCTGCTCCGATGGCCATCCCCCTCCCTTCTCGTCCTCCACCGGCGAATAGTACTGCCATCGACGGAGATGGCCAGCCAAGCCTCCACGCCGCCGCTCCATCCTCCGTTCTCCAGTCGCCTTCTTTCTCCCCTCCGGAGAACATCCAACAACCGCGACACAGGCTCGACTCCTCTCCCACAGCGATACCTCCGGCAAACCCCTTCGGCGTTCCAACCATGCAACCCTTCCTCATCGAAAATGAAGAATCTGTCTTCAGGTTTGATCCCGTGTTTGAAATATGTGTGTGAACTTTAGTACTATTTCTTCATCTGTGTCTCTCATAAGTGTGGCCACGTTTGATTTTTGCTGAATAAATGTGTTGATTTTAGGTCTGTGATTTTTATTCGACCCTATTTGCATGTCTTGCTTGATTAAAATTTTGTGACGCTTAATTTGAATGGTGAGTCAATTTGTTCGCGTCTCTCTGGTATGTGAAAACACGCCTAACTTCTTCCATCTTCACATTTTTTATGCCCCTTAGTCAATATGGGTAATTTTGTATGGGAAAAGTATGTATGTGACGATTCGAGGATTTTTTTCATAAATCTTTAATAAGGCTAATATGTGCACGTTTTTACTGTTTGGGTATGATCCTGTACTTATTTGATTTGAGAAAAGCATCTCGGTAATTGGTTTTTTATTTTTTAGATTTTTTCGTAAATCTTTAATAAGGCTAATATGTGCACGTTTTGACTGTTTGGGTATGATCCTGCACCAATTTGATTTGAGAAAAGCATCTTAGTAATTAATTTTTTATTTTTGGGATTTTTTCATAAATCTTTAATAAGGCTAATATGTGCACGTTTTGACTGTTTGGGTATGATCCTTTACCAATTTGATTTGAGAAAAGCATCTCAATAATTGATTTTTTATTTTTTGGCTTTTTTCGTAAATCTTTAATAAGGCTAATATGTGCACGTTTTGATCCTGTACCAATTTGATTTGAGAAAAGTATCTTAGTAATTGATTTTTTATTTTTCTTGCCTTACTTGGTTGACAGACATCCCCTCACACGTTAATTATGGTAAATTTAGATACCTCTTCTTGATTTCATTTAATAAGTAGGAAGGATCTCTTTTTACTTCTTCTATTCATGGAAATTTCAAATGTTATAATAGGGTATTATTTATTTATGGCAACTATAGCATGATTGGTGGAACGGATTGATTTACCCCATCCATTTAAGGGAACAATCCCCTTAATTGATGCATTATATGTTATTCTTCTTTCATTAAATATTATTCTTCCTTCATTATTTGGGATCATGGACGGCCCTTCTCACTATATAAACTCACCATTCTCTTTCTCTAAGAGGACAAACTTCTCCTCCGCTATTACTTCCTCTATTTTCTTTTAAAAGTACATTGAAGTTCTTTGGCACTTTTGATTTCGAAAAACTTCGGTCTTGTCCTTGCTGCAATTGCTTTGGGTTCTATTATTATTGTTTGGTGCTTAATCTGTTAGTCTCTATCGACGCATTCTTTTCTTATTCTGTAGCATTTGTGATAGCAAAGCATAGAAAGCATGTCTATAGGAACTTATTTAAAATAATTATGATTTTGCTTTTTTCACTGTCATAAAGAAGATTAAAAAAAGAAAAGAATAGCTTACTAGAGTGTACTATAACCAGTTCTAGCTATTTTCTTGAACACTAGCACATTTGGTGGACGTTGAAGACATTCTGG
>NW_025847445.1:0-1180 GCF_002878395.1 Capsicum annuum | reverse complement strand
GACAGCATTGGTTTGATCAGAACTCCAAGGAACTGGGGTTTTCTTGAGTCTTTTATAAAGAGGTTCACAGACCTGCCTAATATTAGGAATGAAATCTGCAACATAATTAAGACTTCCTAGAAACCTTTGGAGCTGAGTCTTATCAATAATTTCATTAGGGAATTTAGAGGAGAACTCAATGGCTCTACAAATAGGTTTATAGCTACCTGGATAAAGATCATGCCCTAAGAATCTTATAGATGTCTGGAAGAGCTTCATTTTCATGACACTAACGATCAAACCATTAAATTTAACAATTATGAAGAAAGTGTTTAAATGTTTAAAATGGGAATCAATGTTCTCCAAAAAAATAAGCACATCATCAATATAAACAATTGACATATAGGTATAAGGATTGAAGATATTGTTCATGATGTTTTGATACTCTAAAGGAGCATTTTTAAGGCCAAAAAGCAAGGCGTTCCACTCATAATGTCCAAATGGGACGTTAAAAGCCATCTTGTATTTATCTTTCTCAGCAATTTGAATTTGCCAGAACCCAGACTTCATATCAAATTTGCTGTAAAGATTAGCTTTGAAAGTTCTTTTTAATAGATCCCTTTTATTAGGAATCGGATGTCTGATCCATTTTAATACCGCGTTCAAAGGCTTGTAATTTATTATAAGCCTAGGGGTTCCTCGCTCCTTTTCTGCACTGTTATTGACATAAAAGGCAGAGCAACTCCATGGAGAATTAGAGGTTCTAATAATACCATTCTGTAAAAGATGGTCAATTTCCTTTTTGCAAATTTCTATCATTTCGTGGTTCATTTGAATGGGTCTGGCCTTAGTAGGAATAGTTTGTTCGTCAAACCCGGAAATGTAAGGAAGTTCTACTAAGTGTTTTTTTCCGTTCCCAAAAAGCATTAAGAAATTCGGAACAGATTTCATTTTCAAACTTTTTGTGGAGATTAGAAACTTTAGTAATCATATCCAGGGTTTTTAAAGACTGCTCAATTTTTTTTATGTGAATATCATGTTTAAGAAAATTGATATGGGAAGAAAGTCAGTTAATTTTAAAAATAGTTCGTTCTTTAATAAGGTTACCTTCTTCTTGCGAGAAGGGCCTCAATAAAGGGAAAAATAAGTTCTACTTTAAAAGAGTTGTACGAATTCCGTCATAGTCACTCCAGTAAGGTCG
>NW_025847444.1:799-1190 GCF_002878395.1 Capsicum annuum | reverse complement strand
ACAATTGGAAAATCCTGATGAAGATCAAAGCGCAAGCAGAACCTCACATTATATGGAAAATTCAACAAGGTAATTCCAGCTTTTGGTGGGACAACTAGACAGGTTTAGGTGCCTTCGCCAAGCTGTGCCAGGGCCCAGGTAAGTCTCCTAAAATTCTTATCAACTCTTTTATTGAGAATGGTACCTGGAACTTTGAAAAGTTAAGTACGGTTATTCCTAATTACATTGTGAACCTGATTTCTAATGTTGTAATTGGTTATTACAACGAACTTGACTACCCCATATGGAATCCATCTAAGAATGGTATTTTCACTAATAATTCTGCCTGGCTGATTGTTAGGAATCAAAGACCCAAAAATGATTTCCTGAATAATCTTTGGCATAATAGAGT
>NW_025847444.1:0-699 GCF_002878395.1 Capsicum annuum | reverse complement strand
ATTACAACGAACTTGACTACCCCATATGGAATCCCTCTGAGAATGGTCATTTCACTAATAATTCTGCCTGGCTGATTGTTAGGAATCAAAGACCCAAAAATGATTTCCTGAATAATCTTTGGCATAATAGAGTTCCTTTTAAAATCTCTTTTCTGGCGTGGAGGATATTTAAAAAGAGATTACCTTTTAATGACATCATCATTAAATTCAATATTAACTCACAAAGTGATTGTTTTTATTGTAGGATTGTATAAAATGATACTATGCATTATGTTTTTGGCAAGGTGACACAGCAAAGCACATATGGAATAGCATGGGAAATCCCTTTGGAATTCACCATGTAAATCAACCAATTGTTGACATCTTTAACACTTGGTGGAGTGTAAGACCAGAGAATGATATCCATAAAATTTCATTGAAGATCACTCCTAGTATCATTTGTTGGGAAATTTGGAAACAATGGTGTTCTTGTAAATTGGGAGGCCAAAGATACTTCTGCTACAGTAAGATGATTTATCAAACTTTTGGTCTTATCAAATCTGTATTGATGAAATATTTTAAAGACTTGCAAGACATCAATCACTGGCCAACTCTGTGTCTCACAATAAAGAAGCTCAGGCCATTTCAAAAGTTACATCAGGTTACTTGGAGTTTCCCACAAGCTGACTATATTAAAAATCAATACAGACGGTAGTTACT
>NW_025847443.1:825-1363 GCF_002878395.1 Capsicum annuum | reverse complement strand
GAGGGTCGTAAAATCCCATTTTTTAGGAGGGTCCTGTATATAAAGTAAATTCCTATTTTTTATGAGTGTCCTGTCTAGAAAGTAAAATCTCATTTTACCAGAAGGGTCCTAAACAGAGTAAATTCCCTTTTTTCTAGAGAGTCCTGAACAGAAAGTAAAGTCTCAATTTTCAGGAGGGTCCTGAACATAAAGTGATATCCCATTTTTTAGGAGGGTCCTGAACAGAAGGTAAAATTCTATTTTTGAGGAGGGTCCTGAACATAATGTCAATTTCCATTTTCCAGGAGGGTACTAAACAAAAAGTATAGTCCCATTTTTTAGGAGTGTCCTGAACATAAAGTAAAGTCCCATTTTTCAGGAGGGTCCTGGACATAAAGTAAAATCCAATTTATCAGGAGGGTCTTGAACAAAAAGTTAAATCCAATTTTCTGGAGGGTCCTGGATAGAATATAAAATCCAATTATGTAGGAGGGTCCTGAACAGAAAATAAAGTCCCATTTTTCAGGAGGGTCCTGAACATAAAGTAAAGTCCCACTTT
>NW_025847443.1:0-725 GCF_002878395.1 Capsicum annuum | reverse complement strand
TCCCATTTTTCAGGAGGGTCCTGAACATAAAGTAAAGTCCCACTTTTTAGGAGGGTCCTGAAAATAAATTAAAGTCCCATTTTTCAGGAGGTTTCTGAACAGAAAGTAATCCTATTTTTAAGGAGGATACTAAATAGAAGTAAAATCCCATTTTTCAGGAGGGTCATGTACATTGAGTGAAATTCGATTTTTCAGGAGGGTCCTAAATAGAAAGTAAAATCCCATTTTTCAGAAGGGTACTGAACAGATAGTAAATTTCTATTAACAGGAGGGTCCTGAACAGAAAGTAATATCCCATTTTTCAGGAGGGTCCTGAACAGAAAGTAAAGTTTTATTTTTCAGGAGGGGCCTGAACATAAAGTGATATCCCATTTTTTAGGAGGGTCCTAAACAGAAGGTAAAATTCTATTATTTAGGAAGGTCCTGAACATAATGTCAATTTCCATTTTTCTGGAGGGTGCTGAACAGAAAGTATAGTCCCATTTTTTAGGAGTGTCCTGAACATAAAGTAAAGTCCCATTTTTCAGGAAGGTCGTAGACATAAAGTAAAATCCCATTTTTCAGGTGGGTCCTGAACAAAAAGTTAAATCCTATTTTCTGGAGGGTCCTGGACGGAATATAAAATCCAATTATCCAGGAGGGTCCTGAACAGAAAGTAAAGTCTCATTTTTCAGGAGGGTCCTGAACATAAAGTAAATTCCCATTTTTCTGGAGGGTCCTGAACA
>NW_025847442.1:700-1605 GCF_002878395.1 Capsicum annuum | reverse complement strand
GTGAAACCTTGATTAATGTTTATGCTAAGTATCTTCACCAAGGCGATGAAAATCTGGGCCGTCAGACACGTGCTCTCGCTCCATATCTGCCAAAAGCATTATCCAGGATCTACTCAAGTCTGGGGGAGGATTAAGTTGCAAGACATCTTTGGAAGACATCTTGATGATAATTATTAAAGTCCTTGTTTCCTTAGAATTAGTTTCTTTATAGGTTTTTTTTAGTATTTCTCTAGTATTCTGAGTCTTTTCTAGTTTTAGATAATTTTAGTTTCCTTTCATTAAAGCTTTGTTTTAAGAACAGTTGGAAATGCACGGAAAATTTTGCGTTTGTTTCAAGTTTATTCTCCTTATTACTATCTATATATATATATATATATATATTTACCATATCCACGAACTACGTGATGATCTGATTCATGTAAAACATGATACGTAGGCAACCCTCGGCGGGTGCGATCAAATATTTTTTTTTTCAAGTTTCAGGTAATAATTTTAAGATGTTGGCATTAAATAATGAAAAAAAAAATTAATTCACCAAAGACGGGATGAAACAAGAAGGTTTTCCTAAGTCCATTTCAGGAAGGAAATTATTTAGGTGCATGACATTTGAGTTAGTTATGAATAAAAAAAAAATATATATATATATATATATCCCTAAAATCCTAACATATTTGTTTCTGTTGTAAAGAGAGAGAGAATAAGGTGGTTGGTTGTGGTCAAGCTGGCCTCACACCCGTACAACACAAGGTATAAAGAAAAAAGGAAGATGACTCGGAAAGAGGGAACAGAATCTGATAATAAAGAAGGTCGAGATCAGTTAGTCCCACGAGAGTCGCATCTTTGGAGGAGAATAGGTTATTGAAGCAACAAATTGCGGAAATGTATCAGGCCTGGGCGAATGGACA
>NW_025847442.1:0-600 GCF_002878395.1 Capsicum annuum | reverse complement strand
CACCAAAGCCGGGATGAAACAAGAGGGTTTTCCTAAGTCCATTTCAGGAAGGAAATTATTTAGGTGCATGACATTTTGAGTTAGTTATGAATAATAAAATATATATATATATATATATATATATATCCCTAAATCCTAACATATTTGTTTCTATTGTAAAGAGAGAGAGAATAAGGTGGTTGGTTGTGGTCAAGCTGGCCTCTCACCCGTACAACACAAGGTATAAAGGAAAAAGGAAGATGACTCGGAAAGATGGAATAGAATCTGATAATGAAGAAGGTCGAGATCAGTTAGTCCCCACGAGAGTTCGCATCTTTAGAGGAGAATAGGTTATTGAAGCAACAAATTGCGGAAATATATCAGGCCTGGGCGAATGGACAAGCCCCGCCTTCCTCGATTCCCAGCCTTTCAGATGCGAATCTTCCCAGTTCTACTCAAGCCCAAGTCGACGATCCACTTTATCCGCCTGGATTTGGTCCATACGCTAATGTGTCTAGCGCTGCTGGCACATCCACCATGCGTCCTCCAAATCCATCATTCACGAACAACCCGCTTTTCATTCCGTCCGTGACAACTAATATAAATCCTCCATCAATGATA
>NW_025847441.1:767-1284 GCF_002878395.1 Capsicum annuum | reverse complement strand
GTGTTTTCCCTTTTTGTGTAGGATTAGGACTTGCACTTTGATTCCTAGCTGTTACCAAATATATATGCGTGAAATAGCTTATCAAATATATACGGATAAAGATAAAGAAAAAGTTACCATATATGGTATCTTGATTACCACGCAAATCCATTTAAATACATTATATGATTATATTTCTAACCAATTAGATTAATTATATTAGTCAAATATACGTGCTTTGAACGCGTGTCTCGTGTTAATCAATAAAACTATAAATAAATGAAAATTTTAATGAATTAAAAATTTTTTTGCTCACCAAAGAAAAAAATGTAGAGGAAAATTAAGCCACAATTAATGGAGCATTTATTGTACATACTAGAGGAGCACGACCCATGTCAGCACGGGCCCAACATTAAGACATTTATTTGTCTTTTCAATCTTGATATATTTAAATAAATTTTTTTAATAAAACGATTGCATATATTTTCTAGGATTCATCCGGAATCTAGCATGAGTTCAACATATGTTATTTTCATAC
>NW_025847441.1:0-667 GCF_002878395.1 Capsicum annuum | reverse complement strand
ATTGTGGCATTGATAATCAATTATATATTAAAAAATAATTGAAGTTTTTAATTATTGTGATTTATAATACTTTTTTCTATTCCAATTTCAGTGACACTAATATAATTTCAAGAGTCGACCAAATATTTTATATCTTGTAAATTTTTTAAGTTGTTAATTATTGTGATTTCTAGTATTTTTCATGTAATTTTTTTGAAATATATAATATATTAGATTATTTTTAGATATTTTAAATTGTTAACAATTGTAATTTATAATACTTTTGATGTAATTTTTGAATAATATATCCTACTCTACTTGTCCTGAATTTTGTGTCGATGATAGCCAATTTTATTTTAAAAATAATTTACATTTTTGATCATTGTGATTTATAATATTTTTCCTATCTCAACTTATGTGGCACAATGCTTAAATGACCGTAATAATTAAGTAGGGGTGATATAGTAAAATCACAACTGAAGCAGCTGAAGTAGAAATCAATCAATTTTTTTAAATTTTTTTTGTTAATTATTGTTATTTAAAGTACTTTATATTTTATTTTCAAATATTATATATTGTTTTATATCTTTTTCTATCCCGTCCCAATTTAAGTGGCACTAATATAATTTTGATAGTCAATTAAATATTTTATGTTGACATATCATTATGTTATTCTTATTTTTCTAAT
>NW_025847440.1:0-3000 GCF_002878395.1 Capsicum annuum | reverse complement strand
GATAAATTTAAAATACTTATTTTGTATTTTAAATTTATCTACCATCACATCAGATAAATAATTATTCATTTTCATAAAATTGCTATTTTTAAAATATTCCCTTCAATCATGTACATAACAAAATATGGTCATCTTAGATTATTATATACTAGATTATTCTTAAATAACATGTTCTTCGGTCACTATTAGCATGGTAATTTGGATACTTTTCCCTTAAACAGCGTCTCTACTATGGTTACTCCCCACCACGGCTTCTTGCCTCATTGGTTTCACCTTTAGGATGACATAGTTCTTAGGGATTTTTCTCCGTTTCCACTTTGCTAATAACCTTCTTAACATATTATTCTTCGAATAATTCTACTATAAAGTAACAAACATGAATTTATTTTATCATACCATGATTGTTGGGAATTATGAATTTAGCTATTCATATTTATAAATAAATATACCTGTTCGGGTAGGTTTGATATTTCTAAGGTTTGTTCCTCCATAGCTTTTTCCATTGAAATAAATCTGGTTTTTAATAACTAACCAAAATATTTATTGTGGACAGGAGAGAGTTTTTGCTTCAACACATGAAGGTTTGCTTTGCAATGCCTTCGGTTCCTCTTATTTCTAGACTGAATGAATCTTTACAAGAGTATTCACATTTCTTTCACATTTTCTAAAATTAGTCTAAAAAAGTATCCTAATGAGACAAGAATTATTAATGTCATAGTCAAAAATCCTAAAAAGTCTAAAAAGGCTAAAAAGGCTAAAAGTCTAAAAATCTAGCCTATACAAAAACTTTACGTAAAATGAATTTAATATCTTGTCTTCTATTATTACTCCGTTGATATCTTCTCGTTGTCGTATCTGCTACTTTTCCATATCTTCATTATTGCTTCTTATCTTGTATCTTCCAGCTGGCGTTCTTATATACTTGGTTGATTTTTCTTCTATTCTAGCTGAACTTCTGGGATATCATTATCTCCTCCATTACATTTTGAACATTTATGATCTGGATATTTATGTCCAATTTTCTTGCAATATCTAGTTAATAATTCTTCTGAAATAAATTTTTCTCTGATAGCTCAGGCGATAGGTTCTGTCTCTGGTTTGAGTAACTTCAGAATCCATTGCCTGATAGTTTCCATATCTGTTTCTCGTAATTCCTTTGAATTTGAATATATTAGCACATGATTTCTTGAATAATAACTCCATATGGGATTTTGATTACAGTATGTGTTCGCTAGCTCTTGCAAAATTGTAGATAGTCCGATAATCCTCTTATTCGCATAAAATTTTGGTATCTTAATTCTAGGTATTTCTAGTTGTGGAATAATATCTTGTGGTATAATCATATCTCGTGTCATTCCTATCTTTACCACTTGTATGAGTTTTTAACCTTCATCATATATTATCTCTGCTGGTGCCGTGTAAATTTTTATAAAAAATAGGGTACCTTTGATTATTCTTTTAAAAATGATAAATGCTTCATATATTTCCGGTATAGTGGATACCTCATTTCCGTCAGAGGTATATACAATACTAAGTAGTCCATATTCATAGCAAGTTTTAACTAAACTTGGTTTGGCTTTAGGTAAAGCAATTAGCTTATTATATCCGATCAATCTCTAGGTTATATAGTTTGTATCTGGTTCTTGGATGTTTATAGCTCTGGGGTTGTTATTTAAAAAGGCTTGTACATTGTAAATATTTTATATATATGTCCGGGCTGTGTAGTTGTAAGTCTTTTTGTCTTGGTTTAGACTATCTCGATATGTGGTAATTTGTGGGGGTATAAACATAGGATCTTTTGATGTATTTGGTATATATGGTTTATCAAATAGCTTGTTTAGGTTCATATTTGTATTTTTCTTAACTCCTTTGCTTGTACCTATAGAAGTAGATTGATTCCTTCTAGCTCTGGAACTTTAATGTCTTCCGATTGACATAGCTCTGCACACTGCTGAGTTAGCTAATTTGTAGCTATACACTTCAGTTTAACTTCATTAGTCTTTAGCTTTTCTATTTCATTACCCATACTGTCCACTTTTATTGAAAGCGTAGTTAGGGTGTTGAGTATTTTTTCTAGAATATCCTCTTCTATTATATCAGTCTGTGTAGCTTTGTCTTGATATGTAATCTGCAATAACATTTTTGTTAGTACTAATTACTTCAATTATAAATGTGAAATTTAATATATTCAAGACTAATCTCTGAATCTCTTTTGTTGTAACTGAATTTTGTATTTTCTTTGTTAACCACCAGCGTACCTGTGTATTATCTGTTCGTACAATAAACTTGTTATATACAATATATGGCTCAAATACTAAAAAACATATATATATAATGAACATAATTCTTTCCTATTTATTTCCCATTTTATTTCTGTTTCATTGAACGTACCGGAGTAGTATTCACAATGGTGTTCTAATTTTTCTGCTTCATATCGGTATTTAAGTACTCCTCCATAACTACATTCACTAGCATCTGCTTCTACTATATATATAAATTTTCTATTTTTATCTGGAAATTGTAGTTTTGGTAATTTTTTACAAAGTAATTTTATTTTCTAAACTTGTTTTTTATCTTCTTCATTATAGTTATATTCTACATCCTTTTTTAATTTTTTCTGTAGTGGTTTTAAAGTTTTTGCTAATTTTGAAATATATTCTCTTACTTGGTTTACTAATCTTAAAAATGATTGTAATTTCTTATTTGTATCTAATTCTTCTTTCGAATTTATTATTTTTTGTACTATATGTTGTTGCATTTTTACTCCACTCTTATCTATCTGTATTCCTAAAAATTCTATCTGATTTTTTATCATTTTAGCTTTCTTTTCACTTAGACTTATTCCCGATTTTTCTATTATATCTGTAAATTGTTCTAATAATTTTAAATGTTCTTCTTTAGTTTGTGTATATAGTAATATATCATCTATGTATACTATACAATTAGATAATTGTTTAAAATAACTATCCATAAAATGTTGATATCTACCTGGTGCATTCT
>NW_025847439.1:0-1155 GCF_002878395.1 Capsicum annuum | reverse complement strand
TTCCTCTTTGTTAATAAACTTCTTAACATATTATTCTTCGAATAATTCTACTATAAAGTAACTAATATGAATTTATTTTATCATATCATGATTGTTGGGAATTATGAAATTAGCTATTCATAATCATAAATAGATATACCTGATCGGGTAGCTTTGATATTTCTAAGTTTTGTTGCTCGATAGCTTTTTCCATTGAAATATGTTTATCTAATTAACTGAGTAAAATATTTTTTGTGGAATTTGAGAGAAAAGTTGCTTCAACGCATGAAGGCTTGCCTTTGCAATGCCTTCTGCCTTTGTTATATATAGAACGAAAAAGTATTTCTTACAATCATTCTTACAATCACATGTTTCTAATTTCTAAAACTAAAGAAAGAAAAAAGTCAACAAAAGTGGCTTACATGCCTAGCTTTTCTACGTAAAAGTCTAACAAATTAATTAATGTACTATTCAATCAAGACTTTTTTTTGTACAATAATATACAATAATTCAGACTTTGTACAGTATCTTGTCTCCGTTGATTTTGTCGTATCTGCTCCATTATTGCTCCTTATCTTATCTTTCCAGCTGGCATTTTATCTTCTTTATTCTAGATGTACCTCTGGAATAATATTATCTTCTCCATTGCACCTCGAACATTGGTGGTCTGGATATTTCTGTCCAATTATTTTACAGTATCTTGTTAGCAGTCCGTCTGAAATAAATCCTTTTTTGATTGCTCTCGCGGTAGATTGTTTTTCTAGGTTAAGTAGCATCATTATTCATTGTCTTACGTCTTCCATATCTTCTTGTCGTAGCTCTTTTGAATTTGAATATATCATTTGATGATCTCTTGAATAGTAGCTCCATATCGGGTTTCCGTTAGTATAATTATTTGCTAATTCTTGAATGATCGTAGCTAGTCCAATAAGTCGTTTATTTGCATAAAAATCTGGTATCTCAATTCTTGGTGTTAATAGAACTTTATTGAAAGAAAGAAAGGCTAAGGTTTACAATATAATCTGAAAAGCATAAAAACTAACTAAAACAAAAGTAGGCTATATATATACATAGCCAATAACCTAAAGGTCCATAAACTAAAGGCCCAATAACATATGGGCTAACACTTGGTATCTCCAGTTGTTGCGTAATATCTTCTGGTATAATCATATCTCT
>NW_025847438.1:0-1630 GCF_002878395.1 Capsicum annuum | reverse complement strand
CTCTTGATTGTCATAATTTATTGGTATGATGTTACTTTTCTTATACTATTCCTTGTACCGTTCAAAGTCGTCTCGCTCCCTTTCCCAGTCAGATATCCTACCACTATCACGTTCATGAGACTTTAGTCTTCCTTGATCCTTACTCATGATAAAATTTATTGTCCTTTATCTGTGACATTTATTTTTCTTTCATGTCACTGATTTGTTTTTTCAATTTATACTTTACTGTTTATGGCCGTTGACTGGTGTACACTGTATTTGAAAGTTTGCATCTGAAGTTTTATTGGTATTGATATCCTCACTTTAGGATGTTATTCATTGAGACAATGGTAACTTCCATGTTATGTTTGTTAAATTTGGTGTTCTGTGACTCACTTTAACTGTTGTCGAGTGACTGAACATTTAATCATAAGCTGACAGTCTGATGATCTGTGTTTATGTTGAAATATCACAGAACATGGTCTAGCCTATGTACTTCCGGTGAAGAGAGAGTTGAGAAAGGAGAAACGTAAGGTTATGAATTGTGGGAAAGCAAATAGGAGTGTGTCATCTGTGTTGACCTACCTAAAAAAATGAAAAGGTCGGGCTGTTAACTTTACTATTTTGTGGTGGTTGTTGAAGACTAGCTTCTTGAAGAGCTCTCCGAGAGGTGCATTGCATCAGCTTGATATTTGTTGGAAACTAAGTATTCGGTGCGGGAGTAAATAAGTGCAGAAACTAAAAACAAAATTGTAGGAAATTGTTTTGTTGTGTATTTTCATTTTTGTGGTAATACATGTGAAGTGGAAGTACGTTGAAGCTGAGGTCGACAATATTCAATACTCGAAAGATTAACAGAAAACAGTTTGCTGTAGAGTGAACTTCAGATCACGGTGCTTCTAAAAGGATCAAACATTCATAAAGACAAAGTGAAATGGACATTTTCTACTCATATTTAGAGTTTGTAAAAAATATGCTTGTTATACTGCTTGTTCAGATATACAGTATTTTCTTACTTGATGTTGCTGCATTCGAATTTGGAAAGCAAATTACACGGCTGACTTGTTAATGTAGGATATCATATCATGTGCTTTGTCGAAAATGCACTCCTATCAATGTACCGTGAGTGTGAAGTATTGACGAGGCATATGGAGCGTTAAAGGAAATAGCGGAGAAGGATGTTGTCTCTTGGGTAGCTCACTGTCTCAATCAATTTTCAGTTCTAAATAAAAGAAGTTTTATCTTTGTAGTTGTGTTTGTTACTTTTTCCAATTGTAAGATGATATATGTGGAAAGTGAGGTCCCTCTAAATTCTTGTTTTATTTAACTTTAGCTTTAAAGATCCAATTTTTACTCGAGAAATCACAGTAATATGAACAATGAGTTGTCGAAGAAAACTGGTTTACCCAACCTAAAAGAGTAAATTGCTCTCTGTGGTTTAAAATAATTTTGATACTGTAAAAATAAAAGGCTGAAAGTTTAAATTTTGATTGAAGTGATAAGGCTTTCACTTTAAAAAACAAATACTAAAAAAGAAGTATTAATATTTAAAATCAAGTGGGTCCAATAAAGGTAAAAAGGTAATTGTGCCTTTGAAAAATTTCCAAATAAGGAAAGACGATATTTATTTTGGGACGGGCGACACATAATT
>NW_025847437.1:0-2480 GCF_002878395.1 Capsicum annuum | reverse complement strand
CTGGAACATAGCATCTTCCTGATCGAGTCAAACCCCCTGTTTCGTTTGTTTTTTCCATGACCTCTTTTCCTTTGTATATCACTGTGGTTTTGTTGTAGTTCCATGGGATGGTTTTCAAGTTTGTCACTGGGAGCTGTGCTGCGTGTCTTATGACAATTGGTTCTGTTATCTTTCTCATGTTGTTGCGTTGTTGGTCGAACCAAATGGGACCACTCAAAACATATAGTTTTGGCCCATCTTGTGCTATTTCCTTTAGCTTTGCAAGAACATACAATACCATCTTTTCTGAATCTTGGGGTATTATAATGGAACTCGCTCCTTTCACGATCAGTTGTTCTCTTTGCATATACTTCAGTGCTTCACCCGGGTTCTCCTTTAAGGTGCCTATTTCCATCATTGCTTGGCTTGTTGGCCTGTAGTCTCTATCGTTAAAAATCATCCCTACGACGTATGTGTTACTATGATTAGGAAGTGGATTGTCGGTGACATTCGGTGCTTTTTTCTTTTTGTATTACGATTGCCTTGCTTTCGATTAACTTTTCAATGGCTCTCTTCAGATTCCAATAATTTTAGGTACTGTGACCTTGGACGTTTGAATGGTACTCATACCTTACATTAGGATCAAACCAACTTGCATTAGGATCCACTTTAAAAGGCAAAACAGGTTCAATCCATCCTAATTTGACCAATCTCCGCAACAGGCTCGTATATGATTCTCCAATTGAGGTGAAGTTTTCCCTTGGCCTCTGTTCTTTTGTATAGGCTGCCTGAACATACGGATTACGAGGGGCTTATAAATTTGGCTACCGCAGATGAAAACCTTATGGTACAGGTGCCTGCCATTGTGGACGCTGAGGAGGTCGGGCATACGCTTGAGCATTAAGAACAGCAGGTTAAGGTGTATAATAATGTTGAGGAGGGCTGGGTTGTCCCTGTTGGTCATGAACGTAAGGGGAGTTCCGTCCCCTCTGGGCATTGCCCGGTCCTGATGCCATCATGGATTCTTCCTCCTTCTTTTTTTGATTTTCGAAACTACCTGACCCACTCTGAATGGCTTGTGTAGTGGCCCTGAGGGCGGTTTGGCTCATGATTTTTCCTGATTTGATGCCATTCTCCACCATTTCCCCAATTTTTATTGCTTCGGCGAAAGGTTTACCAGCTGCGGCTAGTAAATGATGAAAATAATCGGACTCTTGAGTTTGGAGAAAAATGTCAATCAATTCCGGGTCCTTCAGTGGCGGTTTGACTCTAGATGCCTGTTCTCTCCATTTTATGGCAAACTCTCAAAAACTTTTAGATGGTTTTTTCTTCATATTAGCGAGAGAAGTGCGGTCAGGGATTATATCGAGATTGTATTGAAATTTTTGTACAAAATCTTGAGTCATATCATCCCAAACGTGCCAATGGGAGATGTCTTGATCGATAAACCATTCGGAGGCTATTCCCGTTAGACTTTCTCCGAAATAGGCCATAAGCAGCTCCTCTTTCCCTCCTGCTCCTCTAAGTTGATTGCAATACCTTTTTAAGTGGGCCACTGGGTCACCATGACCACTATATTTGTCGAATTTTGGGGTCTTGAACCCTATTGGCAAATGAACATTAGGGAACATACACAGGTCTTTGAAAGATACGCTTTTGTGTTCTCCCAATCCTTGTATGTTTCTCATACTCTGCTCCAGACTCCTCACTTTTCTAGCTATCTCTTCTCGTTCTTCATTCATAATAGCCTTCTCAATCACGATATGAGACTCAGGCTGATAAGTGGGCTGATATGAATTTACGGGTTTGAATGTCAATTTAGGAGGATAGACTTGATCATGATTTAGCTCGTTGATAGGATTCTGTATCATTGATGGAGGATTTATATTAGTTGTCACGGCCGGAATAAAAAGCGGGTTGTTCGTGAATGATGGATTTGGAGGACGCGTGGTGGATGTGCCAGCAGCGCTAGACACATTAGCGTATGGACCAAATCCAGGCGGATAAAGTGGATCGTCGACTTGGGCTTGAGTAGAACTGGGATGATTTGCATCTGAAAGTCCAGGAATCGAGGAAGGCGGGGCTTGTCCATTCGCCCAGGCCTGATACATTTCCGCAATTTGTTGCTTCAATAACCTATTCTCCTCCAAAGATGCGAACTCTCGTAGAACTAACTGATCTCGACCTTCTTCATTATCAGACTTTGTTCCATCTTTTCGAGTCATCTTTCTTTTTCCTTTATGCCTTGTGTTGTACGGGTGAGAGGCCAGCTTAACCACAACCAACCACCTTATTCTCTCTCTCTTTGAAACAGAAACAAATATGTTAGGATTTAGAGCTTTTTTTAAAAAAAATATATTCATAACTAATTCAAATGTCATGCACCTAAGTAATTTCCTTCCTGAAATGGACTTAGGAAAACCCTCTTGTTTCATCCCGGCTTTGGTGAATTAATTTTTTACCCTCATTATTTAACGCCAACATCTTAAAATTATTACTTG
>NW_025847436.1:0-1613 GCF_002878395.1 Capsicum annuum | reverse complement strand
AGACGCTTCACGACTTTTCAGAAGGAAGTTGAAGCTAAGGAAAATCAGTGGATGACCGAACGACAGGCGCTTCACTATCAGATCGATGACCTTCATGAACGAGAAGAAGACCTAAAGCATACCGTCTGCACTACACAACATTGGGTGCAAAACTGCTATGAAAGTATGATCGAGGCCAGGGGAGAAGTACTTCAGCTCAGTGAAACCTTGATTAATATTTATGCTAAGTATCTTCACCAAGGCGATGAAAATCTGGGCCGTCAGATACGTGCTCTCGCTCCATATCTGCCAAAAGCATTATCCAGGATCTACTCAAGTCTAAGGAAGGATTAAGTTGCAAGACATCTTTGGAAGGAATCTTGATGATAATTATTAAAGTCCTTGTTTCCTTAGAATTAGTTTCTTTATAGGTTTTTTAGTATTTCTCTAGTATTCTGAGTCTTTTCTAGTTTTAGATAATTTTAGTTTCCTTTCATTAAAGCTTTGTTTTAAGAACAGTTGGAAATGCATGGAAAATTTCGCGTTTGTTTCAAGTTTATTCTCCTTATTTCTATATATATATATATGTATTTACCATATCCATGAACTACGTGATGATCTGATTCATGTAAAACATGATACGTAGGCAACCCTCGACGGGTGCGATCAAATATTTTTTTTTCAAGTTTCAAGTAATAATTTTAAGATGTTGGCATTAAATAATGAAAAAAAAAAATTAATTCACTAAAGCCGGGATGAAACAAGAGGGTTTTCCTAAGTCCATTTCAGGAAGGAAATTACTTAGGTGCATGACATTTGAGTTAGTTATGAATATTTTTTTTTTTTAAAAAAAAAAAACTCTCAAAATCCTAACATATTTGTTTCTGTTTCAAAGAGAGAGAGAATAAGGTGGTTGGTTGTGGTCAAGCTGGCCTCTCACCCGTGCAACACAAGGTATAAAGGAAAAAGGAAGATGACTCGAAAAGATGGAACAGAATCTGATAATGAAGAAGGTCGAGATCAGTTAGTCCTACGAGAGTTCGCATCTTTGGAGGACAATAGGTTATTGAAGCAACAAATTGCGGAAATGTATCAGGCCTGGGCGAATGGACAAGCCCCGCCTTCCTCGATTCCTGGCCTTTCAAATGCAAATCTTCCCAGTTCTACTCAAGCCCAAGCCGACGATCCAGTTTATCCGCCTGGATTTAGTCCATACGCTAATGTGTCTAGCGCTGCTGGCACATCCACCATGCGTCCTCCAAATCCATCATGCACGAACAACCCACTTTTCATTTCGGCCATGACAACTAATATAAATCCTCCATCAATGATACAGAAGCCTATCAACGAACTAAATCATGATTAAGTCTATCCTCCTGAATTGGCATTCAAACCCGTAAATTCATATCAGCCCACTCATCAGCCTGAGTCTCATATCATGATTGAGAAGGATATTATGAATGAAGAACGAGAAGAGATAGTTAGAAAAGTGAGGAGTCTGGAGAAGAGTATGAGAAACATACAAGGATTGGGAGGACACAAAAGCGTCTCTTTCAAAGACCTGTGTATGTTCCCTAATGTTCATTTGTCGAATTTAGGGGTCTTGAACCCTATCGGCAAATGAACATTAGGGA
>NW_025847435.1:0-5545 GCF_002878395.1 Capsicum annuum | reverse complement strand
AACAGTACTACAACAAAACAATAAGATGATCGAAGTACAAGATACAATAGGCAGTAACACAAACAATAGATAGTAACAGTCTAAACAGAACAGTACTACAACAAAACAATATGATAATCGAAGTACAAGAAACAACACATAGTATAACACAAACAACGGATAGTAACAGAACGGTACTACAACAAAACAATACGATAGTCAAAGTACAAGAAACAACATATACCAACCCGAACAAGAGACAGTAACAGAACAGTAAAACAAACAAAACAATACTATAGTCGAAGTACAAGAAACAACATATACTAACACAAATTAAGATTAAAAATCAAAACTCTTACCTTGTTGTCCATTTCCACTAAATCTTTTACTCCTCCAACAACCAAGATTACCACTTTCCCATCCATAAACTGAACAAAAACCATCATTCTTGGAACATTGAGCCAAACCCCATCTCATTTTCTTCCTATTTCTTCCACCAACTTTACAATTATGCTTAGAAATAAACATAAAATTACCAAAAGACTCATTTTTTTCCACATTTTCACAAACACCAGACATGCATGCAGACACCACCCATGATGTTACAATCAATGAAGACATTCTTGATTCAATATTCCAATCAAAAATCAAATCTTTTTAACATTAAACAATGTAAAACTCAAAAGTGTATCATTAAAATGAAGCAAAAAAATACAATATAAAGAGAAAAATATGTATATATATTCTGGATCTATGTGCCACAACTAACAAAACTCTTCAAATACCCAAAGTTTCAATTTTATTTTTTACTCCAAATTAGAGAAAGACAAACAAACAGAGAACCTCACGAAGTTAAAAAGTTTCAAACTTTGTCATTTAAAGCAATGTATTTTGACAAACAAATGTATTTGTTTGAATGGTTGTTACACCTTGTTTGATAATATGTATTTGTATTGTATCGTATCTATTATGTTGTTTCGGTGAATATAACGTTTGGATAGATTGTATCGTTTTTCATATTATATAATTTTTACATGGTTGTTACACCTTGTTTGATAATTTATATATTATATTGTATCATATTATGTTGTTTAAGTGAATATAACGTTTGGATAGATTGTATCGTTTTTCATATTATTTAATTTTTATATGGTTATTACACCTTGTTTGATAATTTATATATTATATTGTATTATGTTGTTTTGATGAATATAATGTTTGGATAGATTGTATCATTTTTTATATTACATAATTTTACATGGTTGTTACACCTTGTTTGATAATTTATGTATTGTATTATATCGTATTATATTGTTTAGATGAATATAATGTTCGCATAGAAAGTATATATAGTTTTTCATATTATATAATTTTACATGGTGTTACACGAGTTGATAATTTTATGCATTGTATTATGTTGTGTTATATCGTACTATATTATTTCGATGAATATAATATTTAGATTAATTGTATTGTTTTTCATGTTATGTGATTTTACATATCAATACTTTGAAGAGTAAGTCTAAGGGAGACATTAATAATATGAATGATAAGCCTACAATAAAAAATAGTATAAGTTTCGGTAGAGTTATTATAAAAAGATAGAATAAATAATAAAATAAGATTTTTGAATAATAAGTAAATATAAAATGAAAAAAAAAAAGAGAGGTTATTCACACAATTACCTCAAATCAATTATTACATAAAATGAAACTTTTTATTATTTAATAATAAATTTGATAATACGATACACTAAAATTTAAAATACGATAAAAACAAACATTATATTTTAACTAACAATACAACCAAACAAATAAAAGTGATATATGTACACACTTGTCATTTAGTAAATACTGTACTTTGGCAGTTCAACAAAATATGGTACTTTTTTGTTAACATATTAAATAAGTACATATTTTTTTGCCATAAAATGGCCATAAATGTACAAAGACCATACGAACATTTTACTAAATAAAAAAGAAGTAAATCTTTAATATTAAATGCAACTAAAATTTATGTGAGATAAGTTATAACTATCCTTAAATGTGAAAAAAAATTAAATTAACTTTAGTATGTGGGACCACCTAACTTCACCTCTCCCTCAATCTTCAATTTAGTCCTTTTTTTTTTAAATCAAAATTTAAAGCTAGTTTTATTACTACATTGATCATAATTAGTTAAAATATTTTTTAGAAAAGTTCATCAACGATTATTAATATATTGATCATAATGCTTTAAAATATTTTTAGAAAAAGTTCATCTATGATTAACTAAGTTTGAACTTATCACAATAATAAATTTATTATTATATAAAAGTCATTCAATTTTAAAGTTTATCACATTTTTTAAAAACATTAGCTAGGATTGATAAATATGAACAATATAATTTTTATAATATGTCAGTGTTTATTATATTTAAAGTATTTTGAATTTTGATTGCCAATATTGAAATATTTTCAAATTACACTTACAAAATTCAAAAATTATTTAAACATAATTTAAATATAGTAATTAATAAAATTATTTAATTAGAGTACATATTTTTTGCCATAATTTGTTGGCCCAAAAATGGTCATAAATGTATAAAGACTATACTAACCTTTTCCTTTTAAAAAATAAATAAAGTTTTACTATCTTCAAAATTCAAGAAGTTAAATATAACTAAAATTTATGACTATCATCAAATATGAAAGAGGAATATTTATTTAACTTTAAAATGGGAGACCCACTTTAATTTCACCTTCTATCTAATCACACCCGTCCTTTTCGTCCTTCTCCCTCAATTTCTCTTTAGTCTTTCTTTTTTTTATCGAAATTTAAAACTAATATTATTATATATTGATCATAATTCTTTAAAATATTTTTGGGTAAAGGTCATTAGTGATTAACTAAATTTTGAATTTATCACAGAAATTTATTTATTTATTTATTTATTATATAAAAGTCATTTCATTCTAAAGTTTATCACAAAAGTATTTTTCTTAAAACATGAACTAGGTTCAACGAATATGAAAAATATGATTTTTATAATATCTCAATGTTTATCATGTCTAAAATATTTTGAATTTTGATTATCATTATTGAAATATTTTCAAATTAGACTTATAAATTATTTAAATATAGTTTAACTTCATTAAAATATAATAATTAATTAAAATTATTTAATTAGAGGATATATTAATAGTGAATATAAGTAATATTCACAAGTTATCAAATTACCGTAATATAGAGGTACAAAATTACAACAATAATGCGTCTTGATATCCTTAGTTGTTGTTAATTAGGGTCCACAAATGTAAATTTTGTGATTTTCACAATTTCTATAATGTGTCAATATCTATTATGTGTATAGTGATTTGAATTTTGACTGCCGTTAAGGAAATATATTAAATTATATTTAAAATTTATCTAATATAGATTAAATTTTATTTAAATATAATATTACTTAATTAGAGTTCATATTAATAATAAATATAAATTATAATTTTTAAATTATAAAATCGAAGTAACATAAGGACATAAGACGACAACATCAATGCATGACTCTCATGAGTTGATGTTAACTAGGATCAAAATATGTGAACCGTGCGATTTTTATAATATGTCGATGTCTCTCATGTTTAAAGTGTTTTCAATTTCAACTGTCAATATTAAAATATTTTGAAATTATATTTAAAAATTATTGAAATAAAATTTAAATTTATTTAAATGTAAAATTTAATAAAATTACTTAATTAAAGGATATAGTCATAAAAATTATCAGTAATGATTCATAAATTATCAAATCACCATAACCTAAGGGTCTAAGGCTACAACAATAATGCATCTTGATATCTAGAGTTGTTGTTAACTAGGGTCAACACATGTGAACTGTATAATTTTTAGGATTCTATAATGTGTCAACGTCTATTATGTCTACAGTGTGTTTGAAATTTTGACTGTTGTTATTATTCCAATTATTTAAATATATAGTTTAAATTTATTGCAAGTTGGCTCGGACACCACGACTATAAAAAAAAATTTAAACATAATTAATAATTAGAGGTCATATTAATAACATATATAAATGATAATTCGCAAGTTATCAAATCGGCGTAACACGACAGCATAAGCCCCCCACAACATTAGCGAAAGACCTTTTAGGATTATCGTTAACTAGATTGACACACATGAACTCTATATGTTTTATTATTTCTATAATGTGTTGATGTCCACTATGTCTAAAGTAAGACTCGTATTTGATAGCAACAAACCCTTATAAATGAGACTAAATCGATATTCAAGATACATATAGCATTTATTAAAAGTATATTAATAAATAAATCTCTATATATATTTATAACTAATATTATAAAAATAATTGATTCATGTTTTTCGATATTTTGTTATGAACCACGTAATTTAATTCAAAAGAAAAGAAAATATGAATCTATAACCTTGTTCAACAATAAAATTCTATTTTAACTCAATAATTAAAATAATAGTATAGTTAATCAGTTATGATAGATGGAGAAATAAATAAATAAATAAATAAATAATAAAAATACATGACATAACATAAAATTACAAGAAGTAATGATTGACAAATAAAACGAAAGGAAATGGAACATAAATAATGTAAAATAAAAAATTAAGATTAAAAAGCAAAAACTAAAATAGTCATAAAAAAATCGAATGATGAAAGAGGCTAAATATCCATGCGACACCTTTTAATTCGGAGAGAAATTGATGAAAGAGGCTAAATTGTTATTTTTTTTCTTTTTATTTTTAATTTGGGAATAATTTAAAATAAAAATTTAGTAAATGTATAATTCATTTATTTTATAAAATAATTTTTTTTGTGTCTAATGAGTGTGATATGAAATGATACAAATTATTTAATAGGATAAACCAACTATTAGTAATAATTTATTTTCACTTTAAATACTTAAGTTATTTGTAATTTTATTCAAATATAATATTTTATTTTATTCTTTCACTTTAAAATTGTTTTATACATAATTTTTTAAAATGTTTAAAAAATAGGTATAATATTACGGAAAGTATAGGTGTAAGATTTTTATAATATAGCATATGTATGCTTGATTTTCATAATTAGGGTCGACACTTATAAATTGTATAATTTTTGTTATTTCTATAATATGTCAATGTCTATCATAACTAAAGTACTTTGAATTTTGAGTGTTGCTATTCAAATATTTAAAAGTTACATTTAAAAAAATTAACTATATAGTTTAAATTTTATTCAGACATAATAATTTATAAAAAATTTTATTTAGATCTTATATTAATAAAAAATATAAATAATGATTCATAAGTTGTCAAATTGACATAAAATAAAGGCACAAAAACTAGAGAAAATTGAAGAAAAGGTGTCTTTAAAGTCTTGAATGAAGGATTGGTGACATTGACCAACAAATAGAGTCAAACATTATTAGGAAACTTGATTAAGTTAATTGTGGACTTGATTAATATTTTCAAAACATTCTAATCTTTTCAAAAATACAAATCAATCCAATCCACACCCTCTTCAATCCAAATCAATCACTCTCTCCTCTCTCTCGAC